>NW_006159636.1:193168-198350 GCF_000334495.1 Tupaia belangeri chinensis
ACACACACACACACACACATACACACACGCACACACACAAATTCAAAATTTAGGTACTTACATGAGCATTAGCCCTGGGTGTTCTAGTCCTTATTTTGTTAATAACAGAAAATCTTATGTCTGGATAATTCATAAGAATAGAAGTTTATTTAGCACAGAATTTGGAGGTCCAAGACTAAGGAGCCTGGTAAGGCTCTTATTGCTGGTGGATAACATGAGCAGACAAGAACAAGGGTGTGTATCTGTTCTGGTTTCTTTTCCTCTTCTTAAAAGTACAGTAGGAATCGATCATGATTTTAATCCTAATCTTCTCCCAAAGGTCCTACCTTAAAAATCCATAAATGGATTAGGTTTTCATCTTGTAAATTCCATCACAGCCAAATGGAGACACATGATATTTTGTTTGTTTTGTTTCTGTTTTTCTTTTGTGGGGGGTGGGGGCACATTCAAATGATAGCATCTTGTAAGGGAATAGCTGAGGGTAGAAGGAGGAGGCAGCCATGACGATGTTTCTGGAGGCATGAAGGATGAAGATAGTCTAAGTAATAATAATAGATCAAGGTGAAATAATAGATCAAGTAGAAATCACAGATCAAGGTGGGGAAGGCGTCTTCCCATGAGAGGGAAGAACATGTGTGAGGCCACTGGGGTAGTGACAGGATAGCATTAGCATTTTCCAACCTCACTAGGTGCATCTGCCTGCAGTGCAGTGTGTGGTGAAGGCAGTGGGAAGGGAGCAGGCTAGGAGGCTTTTGAAGCCATGTCATCCAGATGCCAGAGCCCTGTGTGAGCAATAGGAATTTATTTTGGTTGTACTAAGAAGCCATTTGGACATGAAAGTAAGACAAATTCATAATTTCATTTTGGTTTTAATGAGAAAACTCCAGGGGTACATATAATTTACTTCTCTCCAGATATAAATGATCCTTATTTGAGGGTGACAGTGGAGCAGCAGTAATCATGGAACTCTGCAAAGCATATGCACAAGGGAAGGTTGCAGATTTTTACTTAGAGACCTCCCTGAGCATACATGTGTCCATGATCTTGGCTGACGGGGGCTGAGGATGGATCATGGCATTGAGACCCTGTTGGGGATGCTCTCTCTCACTCTCTCCCTCTCTCTCTCTCATTCCTGAAAAATAAATACACTTAAAAATATATATAGTTATAAGGGCAGGCAAGTGGCATGGCGGTTAAAGGCGCTGGAGTCCCACATGGCTGACCACGGTTCAAGTCTCGGACCTACTGGCTTGCTTTCTTACTTCCCTTCACTCTCTGTGTCTCTCTGATCAAACTGGAAAATAATAATGATAATAATAATAAATAAAGTTAAATAAAATAACTATAAAAAAGGGGGGGCCGGCAAGTGGCATAGTGGTTATGGGCACTGGACTCCCACATGGCTGACCGTGGTTCAAGTCTCGGACCTGGTGGCTTGCTTTCTCACTTCCTCTCTCTCTCTCTCTCTGTCTCTCTCATAGTTATACACATTATTTTACATGTAAGGAAACAGAGGTCCAAATACATTAAAATTACTTATTAGAGAAATTCTCACAGTATCACTTGAAGAAACAATTAATACATTGCTTTTAAAAATACTAAAAATAAGTTCGAAAATTGCTAAGTAAAATATATTTAATGATCCATAAAGAATGTCATTATTGCATTGGACAGAGGATAGATACATATATACATAATATTTCTGGGAATCAAAGCACTACAACTCATGACTTGAGCATTTGTTTCATCAAAATACATTGAACGTAAAGAGTTCACTATGTACTAACATGCTGTCGACAAGACATAAAGATACTTTTATGATTTCCATAAGTGGATAGGTTTACTTGGCAGAAATATAAACTAGGTGTCCTCTGAAAATGGTGAGAAAGATTAAGTGATTTGACAGTGGAGTAAAAGGAAACAAATTCTTTTGAAAGGCTTATAAATCTGAGTATATTTTAAATAATCTAACTTGAAATAATATGAACTGGTAGAGAAATATGTAGTGTGTAATCAATTGACTTAATTAAGAAGAGAAAGTTGCCCTAAAACACTCTATCTCTTAAGAAAGATTATGAAAATTAGTGCTGGATTGAATTCTAATAAATTATTTGATCGACATTTCCTTCTTTCATGAAAGAGTTTGAAACAATCCAAATTAATGAACAAAATGCAATCTCTTCACTGGGCACTAGTGAATTCTGACTCTATACCAAAAGAAAACAGAGAAGTTTTAGTAAATATAAGCATAGATCTTGGATAGTAAATTTTTTATTGGTATTAAAGATCACAATGACATAAATCTGGCTACCTACCTAAGATTTTAAAATCCTATAGCACCACTTCTACCCTTAAAAGTAATTTTTTTAGAGAATTTTTTTTTTCTTTGGGTGTATATGCTTGCCAGAAGAAAGAAATAGAGACAGTGAGAGGGAAAGTGAGAAATCGCCCCTGGGGGGGTTGGACATGCTTCAACCCCTTCTCCTCCATTCTTCTTCTGGGATCTTAGGCACACAAACACATCTACCTTGAATGACTTTGAAGCCATGGGGTTCTGGACTTGAACCGTGGTCAGCCATGTGGGAGTCCAGCGACTGCTATGTCATCTGCTGGCCCTCACATTGTGCATGTTAATTCTTAATGAATGGTGGATTTGGAAACTCCCCTTCGCTCCTTATGAAATCCAGTCTACAAGGTTGCAACATGGAGTGCACAAAGCTCCGAGTCAGAAACTGCTTCCACAGCTTCGTGTTATTCCAACAAATCTTCAGATATTTCCCAATACTCATAAGCCTACCTGTTGTGCTAAATCTAGTTGTTTTTGAAAAAAAAGATCATCTCTTGTCTCAGAGTTCTACAAATTCAGACTGGATTCAACTCCACGGTCCTGCTGGTGTCATTTTGTGTCTCAAACAGGTGCCTGAGACAGTAAGACTGGCTACATAATTGGTAGGGCCCAGTGCATTGATAATGTAGATCATCTGGTTGAAAGTGAACATGTCGTGACAATAGAAGAGCATTTAGTGACATGCAGGATGAGGCAAGGTACAACTGCACAGGTCACATGCCTTTGGAGCAGGCCTTGGGGGTTGCCAAGAGTGTACGTAGTTTTGGGGCTTCAGTGGGATAATGGAAGAGCTGACCTTCACTCATTCTCTCTAAGTATCGGGCTCTTCCTGTCCATATAGCCTCTGAGGGGACTTCAGAAAGTTTGTTGAAAAATGGACTTAAAGTACTTAGTGCAAAAATGTTTAAATCTATTTGTAGATCTCGGAAAGTAGGCATTTTTCATGAACTTTTTGAAGACTTTTGTACAAATCATCTTTCTTCATTGTCTCTCCAAAAAATGGACTTCTTAGATAGGAGTTTAGGACTCTTACCAACAAGCATGAAAAGAGAAAGGAAAGAACAGCTACCCAGTTTCTTAAAAACTAAGGGTGATCTATCATTGTCACTAGTACAGTTGGATAATGCAGTTCCAGGCCACCCTAAGAGTCAATTCAAGGGCATCCACACTGGAATACATTGTCCATCAGAGATTACATGTGAACGCTTATCACACTCCTCATTCGCTAAATCAAGATTCCTGGCTGATTCCAGGTATATGTGCAAACATCACCAGCCATAAAAGTTAGTCTCTGGTAACCCTAACTAAAACGGCCTCTTTCGCCTTGTTTTACCTGGTTATCATCTACCTGTTCCACTAGAATATTTTCTCCATGAGGGTAGATTTGTCTTGTCCACTGTGGTATACCCAGTTCTTAGACAAGTGCCTATGTAACACAGTGCATTAAATTTGTTAACTGAATCAATCAGTAAGTCTTACATGCACTATATGTATTGGGTTGTTGGGAAAGTAAGACACATATTTACATAGAAAAACAGAAAAACACACCATGACGGGAAAGTATGACACATTTTTACATAGAAAAACAGAAAAACACACCATGACTTTCCCCACAAACTAATACACATATAATTGATAGGGTCTTTACACTACTAACCCACAGAATAGGAATATTTAAAAATACATATATGCATACATACATATATGTGCATATATGTATATGTTTATTTTATATATATGTATATAATACAGATTAGCATGTATTAATAGTAATTTAATACTATGTTCTATTAGCCTATAGCCTATCTATCATCAACCTCACAGTTGGAAAATAGAGGCAAAATAATTTTTAATTAAGGTTTATTTATTATTATTTATTTAGAGAGATTTTTTTTTTTCGCTATAGGGCATGTGCACTTGCCAGAGAGATAGAGAGAGAGAAAGAAACAGAAAGCCAAAGATCACCCCATAGAGAGGATGATTACCCCATAATCCTTTCTCCTCTAGTCTCTTCTTGGGATTTTGGGCATGCATTCACACATATCCAGCATGAGTTTTAAGCTACCGGGTCTGTGACTCAAACCATGGTTGACTACATGGAAATCCAGCGATGTAAACATTATGCCACCTGCTGGTCCCAATTAAGGTTTATTATTTATTTTCTCTGGGAAAGAAAGTGAAAGAGGCTGCCAATGAGGTCCCTGTGCCATAATCCACCTCCGGCCTCAGTCATCCCAGAGCATGGGTATGAATATGCACCTGACGTGTAAGGAAACCCTGAGGCATGAACCCAGGACATTACCAGCTGAATTTAGCATCATAGAGCATTGCATTACCACTGCATCACCAGACTGGCCTAGAAAAGTCATTTTTGTTTCCTGAGAATAGTGGTGCTGTTCTGGAGGTCAACAGTACATTCAGAAAAATTGCTCAGTTTGATGGCTGAGTCTGATTCTGCATAGAGAATAAGGCTGTGTCGTGGTTTATACTCTGACTATATCAATCATGTTTACAAATATGACCCTCTAGCTAGATTTATCATCTACAAGCTTTCTTGCTTTTACTTAATACATCCTCATGTTACATGGCGAAAGGACCTGGTTTCTCTGTGTATTTCTCTGTAATTATCACAAAGTTAACTCTAACTGAAGGACAGAGATATACTAACAGAGTTAAAAAGAGCAAGAAAAAAGATGGAAGAGATTAAATGCATTAAGATGGTTACTCAAAAGAAATATATGTATGTGTGTGCACCTGTGTAAAAAATATGTATGTACATATATGCATATATGTTTTCATGTATATGTGTGTATGTATATATATATATATAAATTT
>NW_006159636.1:198387-222270 GCF_000334495.1 Tupaia belangeri chinensis
ACATATTATATTCTAAATAAGTTTATATTTAAATATATAAAATTTTTTGCTCTCTTTTATTTTATGTTTTAAGTTTTGTCTGAGGATATATGCACTTTCCTGAGAGAGAGAGAATGTGATTAAGCATTCTGAAAGGGCACAGCTATGCCACAATTCCATCTTCTCTATTTCTCCCTCCTTTTTGGAATCTTGAGCAAACACACACACACACTTCTGGCATGTTTTATAAGCCTTCAGGGGCTCGAACCACATAGTTGTCCATGTAAAATCCAGCCACCAAAACTACTACACTGGAGGCTGACCCCAAATATCCTACTTTCTGAGGACCTTTAATCCTAAACAAAGCTATCTTATTTAAACCCTTCCCCAAATCTCTAAACCAGGCCCAAATTTTAAAACAAGATTATATGCACATATACACAACTATGCACACATGTTTACATATACAAACAACTATGTATTTGCATATGTCAGTGATAATATACAGTCATTCATTACGTCACATTAAAACATGGTCCTTACTAGCATTTCCTGAGTTGAGATTGTAATTTAGTCATCATAGTAACATTATTGTAATTGTAATGTTACATACCATTAAAATATTTTAAAATAACTGCATAGGACTATCCTGGAGCATAGTGGTTAACAGAGCCAGATCCCACATGGCTGACTGTGATTGAAATCCTGACCCTAGTAGCTTGAAAAGCATTCTGGATAATTGATTATGTACACCCCGGATTCTGACTGGAAGGAGAAATGGACAAAGAAAGTATCGCAGTGTGCCTATGCTCCAGTGTATGTGTGGGGGGTGCACTCTATCCTCGTCAATTACAAAATTTTAAAAGTTTAAAAGTGTTGGCATATGTGTATCCGGTCCTTAATTTTAATAGCATTTTATGAATGATATTGTAATGATATTGCATGCTAGTTGTCATTATCAAAATATTTTGAGAGCTACATGTTCTAAAATGAAAGGAGGAAAAGGCAAGACTAGCGTGAACTGAACACTGTAGTTTTATAACCAAAATTTAAGGAAGATGTATTTTCAATTTATTTGAACACCTTTGAATTATTAAATGTCTGTAGACAATTTCTGAGATATGCAGAGGTTTTGTTTGTTGTATTTTTTAAGACAAAACTAAGGAAACAGCCAAAAGCAATGTTTGATCGAACACAAATGCGCTATCTAAAATAATCGAGGAGTCCAACATAAGATGAATTCATTTTGGGAAAATTTTCAAGGCTGAATCATCCTCAGAATGCTCTCCAATGCTCCCACAAATATCTCTTCCCCTATTTAATGGCTTTGTTCTTTTAGATTTCAAAAGGACCTCACTTGATATGCACTCTTATTTTCCCCTTTTGAGTTTGACTTAGCAAGCACTCAAATAAACATACATAAAGGGAATTTTAAAAATTCATGACAAAATAAAATTAAAATACAAGTTTATTTTGGTGCAAAAAATATTGAAGTCTATATGAAGTTTTTAAAAATATATGCACTTTTATGATCTTTTGAAGATCACTTGTGCTCACTCAGCACATATTCTTTATAAATGACCTCAGTGAGCATTCAATGAAGACCTACAATTATTAGAAACCCTCAGCTTTTAGAATCAAAGGAGTCTATATTGAATCAAAGATAAAAGTCATGAGAGAACAACAGTTAGCGTCATGGCTATGTCACTGGACTCCCATGTAGTCAACCGCAGTTCACGTCCCGGACCTGATGGCTTAAAACTCATGCCGGGCACGTGTGCGTGCGTGCCCAAGATCCCGAGAGGGGAATGGAGGAGAAGGGATTGCGGCATGGCCATCCCCCCGGGGGGGAATTTCTCTCTGTCTGGCGTGCGCATGCACCCTATAGCAAAAACCTCTCACCAAAAAAAAAAAAAAAGATAAAACTCATGAGAAAATGTGTATAATAATGTAGCATGTTAAAATATTACTAATACACAATGCTAACTGACCCTGCTAATTTGGGATTTTTAAGCATTGTTATTATTTAGAAATTTATCAAAAATATTAGAATAGCCCCTTCTTCAAAATAAGACCTATTTATTTGATTTCTAAAAGATATATTGGAAATATACATTGTGTCTAATAAAATCCATGCATGGGACAGCTCACGGCACATCCTGTGAGACTGAATGACTGAGAGAGAGTGATGCCTTTTGGTTTGTGGGGTTTTTCAGTATTCATTCAAGAACTCCCTAGGTGATCATGAGAAATTCTTCCCTGTAAAAATTCACCCAGAAATTCATACGCTTCAATAAATTATCCTTTTTTTTCTGACATAAGATTTGTTTTCATGGGACAAGTGGATTTGAAATATTCTAGATTTTTATCAAAACTGTAGGCATTTTATCATGACTCTTCAAGGCAGTATTTCTTACCTATTCATATTTATCTTTGGTTCTAAAGATCTTTCAAAGTTTGCAAGTTATAGATAAGAATCTTTCCAGATGTAATCAGTAAAATTTTCAATGCAGTATTAGAATGTACCTTACTGCATAGTTTTGATGTATTGCTGAGGAAAAGAAAAGATATATACCCCAGTTTGGTTTAATGTGCCTTTTCAGATGAGCATTTGAATTGGATAGAAACAGTTTTGACATGTACTTGAAGACTATAAATGCTACAAATGACAGCTTTTAATCAGTGTGATAAATAGCAAAGGTCTGTAAATGGTATCAAATAATTTCTAAAAATGAAAACTAATTTTCCACTCCTACTGCTAGCAAATTTGTCAACTACAGTTTGATATACCAAAACATCTGCTCTTTGAAGCTGTGTAAACTCTCTCAGTAAAATGATGCATTATTTTGTTTTCAGATATACATTCATCTCATTCTTAATTTAGTATGTTTATGAAGCACTAAGATAAGTTCCTGATTGAAAATTTTGTGCAGTTAAATTAAAGACAGAAGTTTTGTAGATTAAAGTTTTAGCTTTGGTTTTGCTCTTTTTTTATTTCTTTCTCGCTGTGGTATAGAATAATAAGCTTATTTATTCTCTGTTCCTATTTTATTTTTGAAGTTTAAAAATGCTAATAAATGCAAATAATATAAAACATTTTTGAAATGAAGTATTTTCAATAGTGCCTAGATATTATTATCACGAAAACTGCATTACATGTCAAAGTATTTTTAGTCTTAAAAAATATACAATTTGTTCAAAAGAAAGGGAAATAAGTCACATATCTGAGGAAAATATTTTCAAAACACACATCTGAGAAGTGGCTGGTGGGCAAAATACACAAAATTGAAACTCAACAATAAGAAATCAAACAACTTGATTAAGAAATGAGCAAGAACTTTGAACAGACACTCCACCAAAGAATATACACAGATTGCAAATATGCATATAAAATGATATTCTACATCAGGTCATGGGGGAATTGCAAATTGAAAGAATGATGGGGGCAAGCAGGTGCCTTAGCGGTTAAGGCATTATATTCCCACATGGCCCACCATGGTTCGAGTCCTGGATCCAGTGGCTTGAAACTCATGCAGGGCATGCGTGAGTGCATGCCCAAAATCCTAGAATAAAATGGAGGAGAAAGGAGTACAATGTGGCCATCCCCCCTGCAGGTGACTTCTCACTTTTCCTATCTCTGTCTCTTTTTCTCCAGTGAGTACACACAACCCTATAGCAAAAATCTCTCCAAATATTTTTTTTTAAAGAACAATGAGATGCCATTACACAACCATTAGAACAGTCAACATACAAAACGTCAACCATACCAAATGCCGATGATGATGTGAAGCAATAGGAACTCTCACTCCTTACTGGAGAGAATACAAAATGGTACAGCATTTTGAAAAACAGATAGGTAGTTTCTAGAAAATTAAATATTCTCTTACCATGTAAGCCAGCAATCATGCTCCCTGATACTGATCCAAGTGAGTTAAAAACTTATGTTCACATAACCTTTACCTGGATGAGTATAGAAGTTTTATTCATAATTGTCAAAGCTTAGAAGCAACTAATATGTTCTTCTATGGTGAGTAGTTAAATAAATACAGGTACATCCAAACAATGAAATCAAAATTAGCACTAAAAATAAATGAGCTATGGGACCAACAGATGGTGTGGTGGTTAAGGCACTGGATCCTGCATGGTCAACTGTGCAGTTGGAGTCCCAGACCCAGTGGCTTGAAAAACACACTGAGTATATGTGTGTACATGGCCAAAATCCTGAGAGGAGAATGGAGGACGAGGGATTACAATGTGGCCATCTCCCAGGTGGGGTGATTTCTCACGTTCCCTTCCTTTGTCTCTCTCTCTGTTTCTCTTTGGCAAGTGCATGCTCCATATGACAAAACAAATAAAAAATCTAACAAGCCATGATGAGGCAGAGTAAACTTAAATGCATATTACTAAGTGAAAGAAACTACTCAGAAAAGCTACCTTCTATAGGATTTCACTTATATCATATTCGGGAAAAGATGAAAATATGGAGACAGAAAAAAAATTGATGATTAGCCAGGAGTTTAGGAAACAGAGACAGATGAATAGGCAGAGCTCAAATTTTGCAGGTATTAAAACTATTCTGTATAATATCACTAAGGTTGATACATTTCATTACACATTTGGCAAACCCACAGACAGTACAACACCAAGGGTGAACCCCACTGTAAACTAAGGATATTGGTTGATAATGATGGACTGATGAAGGTTCATCAATTGTAACAAATGTGCCATTCTGCTGCAGGGTAGTGATGGTGGTGAACTTGGAGAATACGTGGGAACAGGGGTTATATGGGAACTCTGTATTTTTTGTTCAATTTTGGCATGAAGTTATCATTCTAAAAATAAAGTTAACTAATTCATAAACAACACACACACACACATACATATGTGGGTTTTTTGTTTGTTTGTTTGTTTAGAGAGATTTTTGATACAGGGCGTATGTGTTCACTAGACAGACAGAGAAATAGAGACAGAATGCAAGAAATGATCCCCCAGGGGGAATGGCCATGCCACAATCCCTTCTCCTCCATTCTCCTCTTGGGATTTTGAGCATGCACAAACACATGTCTGACATAAGTTTTAAGCCACCAGGTTCAGGACTAGAATCCCAGTTGACTACATGGAAGTCCAGCTACACAGCTATTATGTCATCTGCTGGCTCCCACATGTACATTTTTATAGCACATGATTTTTATGTAGTCTTTTTTTCCCTGTGCATTCTCTAGAGAGAAAGAGACAGAAAGTGAGAAATCACTCCCAAGGGTGATGGCTATGCCACAATCCCTTCTTTTCTTGGGATTCTGGACACACATGCTTACACTCTTGGTGTGAGCTTCAAGTCTCTGGGTCCAGGACTTGTACTACAGTCAGTCATGTACAGCAATATAACCATGATGCCATCTGCTAGTCCTTTACATGCAGTTTGCTTGTTTGTTTGTTTGTTTGTTTGTTTGTTTGCTATAGGGTGTGTGCACTCACCAGACAGACAGAGAGAGACAGAGAGACAGAAAGTGAGAAATCATCCCCAGGGGAGATGGCCACACCGCAATCCCTTCTCCTCCATTCTCTAGGAATCCAGGGCATGCATGCCCGGTGTGAGGTTTTTTTGTTTGTTTGTTTGTTTGGGTTTTTTTAGAACTATTTTATTTAACTTTACTTATTTATTTTAATTTTTTAAATTTTTTAAATTTTTATTATCCTCATAAGCTTCTTTATATTACATTGGATTACATATAACTTTACAGTGTATTACATTGCTTTTTCAAGACAAAATGCCATGTCCGGTGTGAGTTTAAGCCACCAGGTCCAGGACTCGAACTGCGGTAGACTACATGGGACTCCAGCAACATAGCCATTACTAACCAGCTAAATGCTGGTCCTCTACATGCAGTTTTGATGAGTAATATACCTGGCCTGTATAACTATATGGGTCATATATATTCAATATTGTAGTGCACCATAGATAGATATATTTATTAGTCATCAGTTCTGCAGAAAACAGAACTAATAAAATATTTTATACACACATATGTAGATATATGAGATACAAAGAAATTTTATTATATGCCATTTCCTCTTGCGATTATGGAAGGTAAGAATTCCTACATTTTGCTGCCTGCAAGCTGGAGACCAGGAAAGTCATGGTGTAGTTCCAAGACTTGAAAGCCCAAGAGCCAACGGTACAAGTTTCAGCTTGAGTCTAAAGACTTGAGAATGAGTGATTCTGAGAGCAGAGGAAGATGGATATCTCAGCTCAATCAGTCTGGCAGATTAATTCCACTTCTTCACGTATTGGTGAGGTTAGATCTTCTGTACTTAATTTACTGATTAAAATGCTAATATCTTCCAGAAACATTCACAGATACAACCAAACTCATGTTTATCTCTCCGGGCATCCTATGGCCTAGACAAGATGATACATAAAACTAACCATAATAAATTATTATGGATAAAAATATGAATGAAACACTACTGTATACATTTTTTTTTATTTTCCAAAGGTGGTATGCTCATCAGAGGGAGACAGAGAAACAGAGAGGGAGAGAGAGAGAGAAAGGACCTCCTTGAGGGGCTCCCTCAAACCATAATCCCTCCATTCCTCTATCTTGAAGGGATTTGGGGTGCACACACACACACACACACACACACACACACACACACACACATCTACATGTTCTCCAAGCTGCTAGGGACTGGATTAAAACCACACAGTCTTCCACATGGGATCTATAGTTCCCTTAACCACAACGCCATGGGACCTGCCCCAATATTGTATACCTTAAGAAACTTTTTAACAGAAAAGGATGTCTAGATGGCATTGTTAATATCATTGTCTTGTTTAAATTATAAGAATGGTTTTCTAGAAAAAAATGATGTGAAGACCAAGTAAAAGACAACTTAAGGTAGAAAGAACAATTTGTACAAATATACAAAGGCGAGAACTAGGGCTACCTTATAGCTTTGTTCTTATTAGAGTATATAGTATGAGTGATATGATGGGACACAGATATGAAATGATATAGCGTCAGCCTAGTGTGATCTTGTCCGCCATACGGCAGTCTTTGGTGAGTGCATTTAGCATGCAATATTTACATAATCAAAAACTTTAGTCTAACGTTTACTCGGGTCTTTAAACCTTGTATTTCAGGGACAGCTCTGAACTGTCTTTCTTTCACACATGCTAGGTATTCTATGCTTTCTTTTAATTGTGAAGAACTGTGTGTTTAACAAAGAGGGAAAGAAAGGGAGAAAGCACCTCGGAATGGCATGGTCACACCACAATTGTTTCTGCTGTACTTCTCCATCCGTCAGTATTTTTTATTTTTTGAGAGGTTTTTGTTATAGGGCGTGTGCACTCACCAGAAAGACAGAGAGAGACAGAGAGACAGAAAGTGAGAAATCACCCCCAGGGGGGGTGGCCACACCACAATCCCTTCTCCTCCATTTTCCTCTCGATATCTTTGGCATGCACACAAATGCGCCCAGCATGAGTTTAAGACACCGAGTCCAGGACCCTCGGCCCGCGGTCAACTACATGGGAGTCCAGCGACACAGCCATTATGCTAACTGCTGATCCCTCCGTTTGTCAGTATTTTGACCATGCATGTACACATGTCTAGCGTGATTTTTAAGTTGCTGAAGCCAGGGCTCAAACCATAGTTGTTCATGTGAGATCTGGCTCCCTTAACCATGAAGACAGATGCTGACACTTTTTAAAGTTGTAGATGAGAAAAAAATTTTTTTTTCTCCTTGTCCCTAAGTCTATCAACCCACTTTTGATTCTTCTTAATTATCACCTTTTTTCTACTCCAGATTATTTTTTTGTGGGTCCATATGTGCAGTTTCAAAATGAAATTTTGTTACAATGTTAGCATGGCTACTTGGAGCATGTTATACTCTGGTTTCAAGGGCTGCCCTAAACACCACAGGACTCAGTATTCACAAAAACTGTATGAGGAGGTTTCAGGTAGAAAAACTGAGGCTGGAAAGATTTTATGACTGTCTTAACATTACAGAACTCATGAAGTAGACTCAGGTACAAAACGAGGCCATCTGCTGTTGACCTTCATGAGCAAACTATCCCTCCACATGACATGTGTTGTCAGTATCATTTTGGCTTTTATTCCATAAACTCTCAGTGTTTACTAGTGTGTAATTTACCTGATTCCCAAACAGACCAAAAAAGACCCGTCTGAGAGGATGCAAAGCTGAACACAGAGCAATGTGGCTGCTCTCTGGGTTAAATGGGAAATGCTATTCTCAGGAGGTTAATTATCACAAATTAGGAGCGTTCAGTAGTCTGGAAGCATCGGGGAAGAAATAGTAGATTAGTACTGAGAAAGTCTCATGGGCTCTGATGGGAAGCACTTTATATTGGCACCAAGGAAAAAAAAATCAGAAGCAGCCTTCTTGGAATGCTTAGAAATCTAAAGTTTCGGCATGTTAAGAATTCAGTCAAAAAGACTCAAAGAGCGTTAGGATAATAATAATCGAGTGAGAAGATAACTCTTGAACATGGGCTAAAACTTCAGGGAAATCTCTTTTTCATGCATTTTCGGAGAATTACACATTACACCTAATTAGAGCACACATATTTCCATCATTTGAAATTTAAACACTGACTGAAAAAAGGTAAGCCCTCATTTCTATCGCTCTAGATAGTCTATAGGCCAACACCATTTATCTCAGTCCAGTTTTTTGTTCTCGTGTAGCAAGAGAGTATATTTGATTCCTCAGGTTCAATAAAGATTTGCTGTCTTCTTCCTATCAATCTACTCCTGAATGTAAACAAATACAGAATAACAAACCTTTCTTTTTTTTTAAACTTTTTAAAAAAGAATTATTTATTTAATTTTATTTATTCATTCATTTTTATCTTTTAATTTGACCAGAAAGACTCAGAAAGAGAGAGAAATTGAGAGAGGGAAAGTGAGAAAGCAAGCCACCAGGTCCAAGATTCGAACCACGGTCGGCCATGTAGGAGTCCAGTGCCCTTATCCACCACACCACCTGCTGACCTCTAGAATAACAAACCTTTCTACATGCATTTCATTCTGAAAAAGTACCAACATTGGAATATTTCCATAAGATGATGTTTAATTACCTAGATTTTTTAAAATGCCAGAGCATTGGGCTACAGGAAGCCTAGCACGTAAGTGCAATGCATATGGAGCCTTATAACACATTGTCAGCCACAGTTCAAATCCTGGACCCCGTAACTTGAAAATTACTCTGACTACATGTTCAAGTCGCTCCAAATTTTGATGGGATAGAGAATTGGGAGAATGAGATTGTGGTATGACCAAACCCCATTAGGGATGCTTCCACTCTCTTTCACTGGCACTTTATAAACAAACAAACTCAAAGCATTAAAAGTGAAGCTTTACCCATTTGGATAGCCATATTTCTGATGTGAATTATAGTGTAGCAGTTATTCATCTAAACCCCACTGAAATGGAGAAATGTTACCTCATTAATGATTGCATAATTATTTTTATTAAAAAAAATTTTTGTCCAATTAAAAATGTTTATTGTGGGGGATAGTAGACAGCATAGTGTTGCCGGACTCCCATATGGCCCACTGGTTTTTGTCTCAGACCTGGTGACTTGAAATTCACTCTGGGCCCATGTGCATGCATGCCGAAGATTCCAAGAGGAGAGAGGAGGAGAAGAGACTGAAGCATGGCCATTTCCCAGGGGGTGATTTTTCACTTTTCTTCTCACTGTCTCTGTCTCTCTCTCTCTCCAGTGAGTGCATGTGTCCCAAGACAAAAAGCTTAAAATATTTCTATTGTTATTATTTTTAAGGCATAAAGCAATGGATGCAAATAGAACATTCAGAATATATAGAAGAGTAGCATGTAGAAAAAGTGTTCACCAGTTTGCAGAGGTTTTTACTTTAGGATGTGCACACTCACCAGAGAGAGAGAAAGACAGACAGTGAGAAGGGGATGGCCATGCCACAGTCCTTTCTTCTCCATTCTCATTCTGGGATCTTGTGCACACATGCACAAGTGCCTGGTGTGAGTTTCAAGTCATTGGGTCCAGGACTCAAACCATTGTCAGAAATGTGGATGTCCAGCAATATAAACATGACGCTATTTCCTAACCCCAAGTTCATTCTCAGCTAACCTTTTCTCTTTATAATATAAGGTATATTTTGCTTTATAACTTTTAAAAAAAAGTACTATAATCTGAGTATGTTGTGAAAAAATATTTCTAGATATTAAAATCAGTAATGGTAATAAATAAAGATTATTCCAAAAAAATTGAAAGAAGTTTTTATTAGCAAAGCATAAATATTTATTGAAAAGCAATATTTGCTATTTCTACATGATTTTAAAAGAAATTAGTTTCTTCTTTTCAGATAGTGTTAGTTAATAAATTAAGAAAATGAGGGAAAATTAAATACCCATAATCGTACTACCTACAGTCAATAATCAAAACCTTATGCCATTTTTGTTTTATGTATTACCTAGAAACAATGATTTAGAATTAATAGCATTTGTTCTTTTACATGATCCTTTTCTACAGTTTATGCATTTTTAGATAGTTTAACAAAAATGAGTGGAATTTTAAGATTTTTCCCCCTCAACATTTTATCATTCTAAGTTTTGTTAATGATTGGATTCAGCTGAAACTGTCTTCTGTGTATATAGCTTACTTTATTAAGACTCTTGGTATTTGTTAATATTATTCATCCTCATGTGATACTGTTATTTTTGTAAGTGAGAAAACTGAGCTTAAGGAACATTGAGTTGACTGATGTTACAGGAAGATGTGCGTCAGCATTCTACAGTGTTTTATATATTCTGAAATTCTTCTAACTACCTTCCACATCAGTAATATTGATTTGTGGGATGAATTCTCCTTATTATTGAATATTTGTTGCTTCTAATCCATCATTAAATATACTGTGAATATCTTTTTAACATCTTCTATTTTTATCAACTGTGTTATGGGAGATTTGTAGAATTAGAATTAGAAATCGTATCATGTTCTGATGGTTCTTGACATTGTATTTCCAATGGGCTTTCTGAAAAATAGTGTCTATATAAGACTAAGCAATGATATTTAAGAAATACCTCTTTTTAATTTTTTTTTTTTAATGTTTTCGTCATAGATCATGTCACTTGCCAGGGAGATATAGAGGGAAATGAAGAGATCATCCCCCAGAGGGGATGGGCATTATGCAATCTCTTCTCCTTCATTCTCTTCCTGGTATTTTGGGCATGCATGTACACGTAACCTAGCGTGGTTTTCCAACCTCCAGGTCAACACTTGAACCGTGGGCAGCCATGTGACAATTCAGCACCTTACACACCATGCCACCTGCTGGCCCCAAGAAAAAACATTTTATAAAGTATTAGGGTGATAGTTATCCTTTCAAAGTCCTTAACTCTTAATTCTGTAGTAATTAAGGGCTTCCATGGAATGTAACTGACCAGTTGGTAGGTTCATTTCCAGCTTCCCTTGAAGCAATGCATGGTCTTCTAACAAGCTTCTAATCAATGGATTATAAATCCATTGTTTAACATTCAGGGGGCAAGCTTTCAGAAAGAAAGAGGCTTTTATTTTCTCTTTGCCTGATCTGCAAGTTGAAATACAAAATAACCATGAGTTATCACTAATCGCTGAACAAAAGCAAGCTCCATAGATAACGGATCGTGGCCTGCAGGTGGCCTGGTGGTTAAGAGCGCTGGACTCCTACTTGACAGACCGCGGTTTGAGTGCCAGACCTAGTGGCTTGCTTTCTCATTTTCTTTCTTTCTCTCTCTCTCTGTCCCTTTCTAATAAAATGAAAATAAATAAATAAGTTAAATAAAATAATTAAAAAATAGATAGCAGATGAATCTGGTAGAAGTATCCCAGGTTCCTGAGAGCTTCAACTTGGCCTCTAGCCCTAATCCAAACAGATAAATACACGTGTGTGTATGTGTGTGTATGTGTGTGTGTGTGCATGATTTTGCTGTAGTGACTTGGCCTGTATTGTTGCATATACACGCATGTAAATACACACACCAACACACTGTATGTTTGTGGGTTCGCTTAGTGTCGCTTTTCTATTTCCAATTTGGCACCTGCTTATTTATCTGATTACTACTGATTACTCAAATACTTTTCATTACTCGAAATTTTCATTTTGAATTACTTGCTTTTGCATCTGGCATCTTAAACATTTATCTCTCAGATTTATAATAAACAAATATTCTCTATTTTGCTGGTAATTGTCCTTTAAAAAAACTACAATACAACATAAAAACAAACGTGTTGAGAATCATACCAGGCCTAATAAATAATAACAAATGACTCAACCTATTTCTCAACTGAAGTCATCTCTAAGTATTTATATTGTGTGGGTATTTCCAGAACTAAATTGTTCTTTTTCCTGATAAGCAGCACTATAATAACAAGAGTAAGAACGTCTCATTTCCAAGGAAACAGGAAACTAATAATCCATATTTGAATCATTTTGGTTTTATGTGCCATTTGTATCAATTTGGATTTCATAGGGACATATGAAGGCTGATCATTTTTATTCAATTTGCAGTGTGGATTTAACAGAGTTATCAAATGCAAACATGTTGGTAGAAACCACAGAAAAGAAGCATAAATATATTTTTTAATGCTCTCTTTTTGAAATGCTTAAAAAGTGTGTAGTGGATTCGAAAGTATGTCTTTCTGTGTTTCTGTATTTCATGTCTAAGTATATAGCTTTCTCACATCATGTCATAGTTCTGATGTAACCAAAAGGTTGCATAGTCTCACATGGACTCATAATGGCTGTCTATTTTATCACATTGTCAGTCTAACAACTTTTGTGCATCTCTTTGGATTTTACTTCGTAATAGCCACATTCCTGCAGGCCTATTTCAGAGATAAATATGCATTCTAATTTTATTTTTTATGTTGAAGTTAATGAACAGAAAGGAAAGAAAATAGAATGCAACTAAAATAATCTGGCCTAGGGTATTGTTAAAGTATCTGTATCACAACATATAGACAAATCCTGAAGTTTTCTATTTCTGAGAGTTGTCACAAAAGATGGAAGAGCCCCCAAGACTCCAGCATACCTGAGATTTGAGAGAGTCCACATGACCCAAAGGTAACAAACTGCTCCTTATGGTATAGTTTTTCTTCTGTTCTAGAATCACACATACACTAAATCAGATTGCTGCTCTGGCTGATCCGGAAGAATTTTATTGCAACCTGTTGACGGTATATATAATCTCCAAAGTTCATACCTATAACAATTTAGTAGTCAGAGGAACAATCCAGGAAACAAAGTATTAATTGATCCTTTTATATAGGTGTTTGTCAAATGTTTTACTGGGATAACAACAAAAACTTTTAAACACTTCTTTATCACTTTTAAAATAGACTTTTGTGATAGCCCTCTGTGAAACTTTCTCAAAATTTAAGGAATTTATGTTAGACTTGTTCTGAATGCTTTTCCCATCTCTGTCTTCATTTTGCATCACCATTTCAGTCTCCTTTACTCCTTCTGCCAAGTTTCCATGGCAAAAGTTAATTGAGCCTTCTGACATGAAAGGAAATAAACAAAAAAGCCATGCTCAGGAAAAGATGTTTATTTTTATTTTATCAGTTCTACATGCAAAAAGTTTGTCAGTTAGGAAACTGTGTCTTAATTCTTTCATGTCAGTCTATAACGACTGTATGTCAATCACACATTTAAGCAACGCTGTATATAAAATGTATTCACTTTTTAATGTGTTTATTGATTAATATTCAGTTAACTGAAAAATCTAACAAATAAAATTTTTAAAATCTTTAACCCTATTGACATAAATAGTTTATCAATTAATTTTAAATGTTTCAAACTAAAAGGACAATATAACTAATGTATACAGTCTTTGTGAGCACCTAAGAAAGCAGTTACTCATTAAAAAGAAAACTCTGGGTTGGCTCCGTAGGACAGTGATAAAGCCCTATTTACAAAGAATCCAATCCCACACGAGTCACTATGCATTTGCAATGTCTGAGTGACTTGAAAAACATGCAGGACATATATGCATTCATATGCCAAATCCTGATGCAATAGAAAAAATGAAAGAAAAAGGATTTTAACATGACCACTTCCCATCAGGGGTGCTTTCTCTCTCTCTCTGAGGAGTACATGCAACCTACAGCAATTTAAAAATATATATATAGGGACCAGCAGCGAGCATAATGGCTATGTCACTGGACTCCCATGTAGTCGACTGTGGTTCGAGTTCCGGACCCAGTGGCTTAAACTCATGCCAGACGCATGTGCATATGTGCCCAAGATCCAGAGAGGAGAATGGAGGAGAAAGGATTGTGGCATGGCTATCCCCCCTTGGGGGTGATTCCTCGCTTTCTGTTTCTCTATCTCTCTGATGAATACACACGCCCTACAGCAAAAACTTCTCCAAAAAAAATATATATATGCATAAAATTTTTTAAAAAACTAAATTTTACTGATCCCATGAGAATAGATATGCCAACTCACACTCGTAAATTTGGTAGCTCAGATGTTCAAATGTCTTAAAAATCTATCGAAAGGCATATCAAATGAATGAATGCTAAATAATGATTGTTAATTCTCTTGGCTATCACAACTTAAATAAAAGTGTTTTCTTTTTACCGATCCTGAGATTATAAATGTATGCCCTCACTGAAGGGGTAATTTCAGGGCTGCCAAGATCACTTAACCCTAACTCAGAAACAGAAAATGGGTTTGGGTGAGGTTAATTGGTTAAATAATTGCCATTGCATGCAGCCCCTTGATAATCGTAACTCAAAAACAAGAGCAATTCAGAATTTGTGTGATATCTGATACTATGTTAGAGAATGATCCTGTGAATAATTGTTCTGATTTTAGATTTTTTCTGCTAAGCAAATGAGACTTTCTAAAAACTGTGACCTTCAACTGGTATTTAATCAATCATGTTGATTCTCCTTTCTCAAAATCTCTTCCCTTCTATTGAAATAATCCACAGCTAATACAGTAATACCAATTGAGAATGCATAGGCTTTCAGATTTTAATCCTTTTATATATGAAAAGTGAATAATTATGAACAGAAAAACATGAAAAATCTTCAGAACTTCCAACTTTCCAAACAAATTTGTCAATTTAGAAACTATGATATATTTCTAATGCATAGGTTACAACTGCATTTACTACTTCAGAGTTAGAAATACAATACAAAAATTATCTTCCTCAAATTCATTGCTATTATCAGCCATTAATTTTTTTTTGATTATATGAAGTTTCACAAATTATTTATATCTGATGCATTCATGTTTTTTAAATTTAATTTATTTCTGTTTTTGCATATACATTCAATCGCATTGTTTAGCATACAATGTGAGCATTTCAATATGTGAACATTTCTCCCCTGTCCCGTTGATCAAAATATCTTCAACCGATAACACGACACTTCCATGTTGAAGATTTTATAAGGATAACTTCCTTGTTTATAACTATGGCTTTTATTATTAATTACACTGTATAAGTTTATAATGTTCTATTCATATATCTTGTAAAAGTCAGATTTTAAATAATTCTAATAACTTTCAATTTTTTAGCTTTAAAAAATAAACAGAATGCTTTAAAAATATTTTTCTCTTTCCTTTTTTGCTTTTACTTTTATCTTCTTCTATTTTTATTTTCTAAATATACCATAATTCCTCTTATATTTGGTCTCAATTAGCCACAGAATTTAAAAATAACATGTGATCTCTCAAGTATGACAAGATTTATAAAAAGATAAATGAAGCCTGCCATGTTAGCTATCAATGAGAACTCTTCCCTAAAGGGAATAATGATTTCTACTGTGGCCCCTCTATAAAGGTTAAAACAAAGAATTCAGGACACTGGAAGAGGAATTGTAGATGCAGATTTGGGAAGACGCAGATACAAAGAAATCAGAAAAGTCTAAAAAACTAGGAAATAACAGGGACAGAATATGAACATCTCAGCGTTGGAACGAGAGATGCTAGAGTTATTCTGAACTTTTCGTAGGAACGTCTCACTTTTCACCAGGTGATAAATGAATGCAGATTGTCAATATTTTGTCTTGGCCTTTTTCTTTTTTGATTTGTTCTTTTCCCCCCTCAGTTCCCACAGAGATAAGTCTGTAGATGGAGGAACATGCATTCTCAGTTTCTCCTGATTCTCCTGTAAAGCTAATGGGAAGAGACCTGTATATCTGAAAGGCTACCCGCTGTAGTTCCTTCAGTTGTTTGTAACAAAAAAAATACCCGAGTCATTTAATAAAACAGAAGTTGATTTGGCCCACAGTTTGGAAGCCCGAGGTCCAGGGACCACATCTAGCAAGAGTTGTGTCACAACATGGCGGAGAGCAGGGGAGCATGATTGTGCCCATGCGTCTCTCCTGGTCTCATTCTTCCTGTTTATGATCCTACCAGGAGTCAATCATAGGGACCATGCACTTGTCATCTACTCACTCCCCAAGGCCATAGTATGATCATATTCTGTAGTCCAAATGGACGATGGATGGAGTTCCTTGGGGAAAATGCATTTAATTTGCTTTCTGTACCTTTTGAAAGAAAAAGTGGATGATGGTCTCATATGATCATAAGAATATTCCAAGCTAAGAAAAGTAATGCATAAGTTTAACCTCAGCAATACTGGCTTCACCTGGGATATAGTCCGAAGAAAGATAACTTAGCAAAAGGATTAGCTATGACTGATGTAAAATGATATTTTTTTGCTGAAAAGTCCATTCCAAGTTATAAAACCAGTTATTTAAGATTCATAAATGTAGGGAATAATTCAGTAAAAAACCCCACTAACTTTCTAGTATCTTCATACTACTGATAAAGAAGAAAGGTAAACTTGATAGAAATGATCACCACTGTGTAGATTTATAAAAGATTTTTTAAACTAAATACATTTCTTATTTCATTACTCCCTGTAGTTCTTAGTCCTGCAAATCTTCTGACTCCTACACTATTGTCTCCAAATTTTTCTCTGTAATTGATCTTTGCCAGTCTTCCTTCTTCCCTCCCTCCCTTTCTTCTCTTTCATTCCTTCCTTCCTCTCTTCCTTTCTCACTTTTTTTCCCCTCTATTTCTTTCTCTCTCTCTTTGTTTCTCTGGCAAATGAATGTAATATAAAATAAAGAATTCAACAAGGATTAGAGGATTAACCTGCTCCTTTTCCCAGTCATTTACAAAACAAAGGAACAACTATCATTGATCCAAAACAAATCTTAGAGAAATTGATCCCATCAGAAGGATATATATGTACTCAAATATAGATGTTTTCCTGAGCCTTAGAAAACAGAAAGCAATGCAAACATGAATATTTTAGATTTCACACCATTCTTTGCTTTATACTTGTACAAAGCCTCACTAAACAATTCACCATATTGCTTAGCTAGGTAAGCTATTTAAGTCATGGGTTGATAGCTGTAGGCCACAGCACCTTACAGTTTACTAGTTAGACCATTTTGCAATTATATGGAATTACAACTAGTACTACTACTATTACACACAAAAAGAAACAACTTAGAAATTTTTGCAACTCATGCAGTGTTATAGACAGTTGATTCCAGCTTTTTCAGAGCAGGCAATTTTTTTTTTTAAGAGGTTTTTTGTTAGAGGCCACATGCGCTCGCCGAAAACACAGAGAAAGAAAGTGAGAAATCACCCCCCAGGGTGGATGGCCATGTCATCATCCCTTCTCCTCCATTCTCCTCTCTAGATCTTGGGCATGCATGCACACGCACCCGGCATGAGTTTAAGCCACAGGGTCCGGGAGTCAAACTGCAGTCGACTACACGGAGTTCAGCGACAGCGATTATGCTGACTGCTGGTCCCAGAGCAGGCAATTTTTTGATTTGCACAATAATTTTCCAGATATCTGTTCTAGTCCCTAGAATTTGAAAGGGCTTTTATAACTCCAAATTACCTAGAACTTGTCTCTTACAATTGGAGATACCAAATTTTGAAATGCCTAACCAGATTTATCTGAAGTTCATACTCATATGTAATATTTAATGATGTTTACTTCTGGGTCTTGAACTTTGGGGAAAAAAGTCTCTCATTCAAGGTTCCTTTGCTATAGTACTTTATTATAAAACCAAGGAAGTTTATGTCTTGTCTAGAATTAATCTCTCCAAGTAAAGGACTTAACATTAGAGATAAAATTTGAGGTTCTGGAGTTACACTAAATGTGTGTGTGTATATATATATACTATTTAATATATGTTTGGTTTATGTTATGCAACAGAACAAATTAAAAAGAAAAGGATTTTTCACTTCGATGAGAACTAAAAACATCTCATACAAATTGACACCCAAGTTGTTAGGGGTTTTACAATTGCCTACTAAAATATCAGTAACTCATTTTGTTGACAGACCTGTGAAAGCTGTTGTTGAAACATGAACACTCCAAACTTAGAAGTGCCACTTTAAATAATATAAGAAATGTTTTTATATATTCAAAATGGCTTATGAAAAGGGCTAAAATAAATTTGATTGACATCAAAAGCATAAAGGCAAAAATAGAAAAAATGAGATTGTAGCAAACTAACATTTCTGTATAGCAAAGGAAAGAATCAGTGGAGTTCAAGAGGCAAGTTCCAGAAAGAAAGAACATATTTTCAAGTTACATATCTTTTTTTTTTTTTTTGAGAGGTTTTTGCTATAGAGCACGTGTGCTCGCCAGACAGACAGAGAGAGACAGAGAGAAAGAAAGCGAGAAATCACCCCCCAAAGGGGATGGCCACGCTGCAATCCCTTCTCCTCCATTCTCCTCTCAGGATCTTGGGCACGCACGCACACACGCCGGGCGTGAGTTTAAGTCACCGGGTCCGGGACTCAAACCTCAGTCGACTACATGGTTGTATCCCCTTGGCTGTATAAATGAAAGAGTTTTCCAGTCTACTGTCTTGTTAATGACTTGACTGCAGTGTGCATCACATTCTGGTGTGATACTTATTTAATAATAAAATTGTCTTCTGCCTTTGGGGGAGCTTTACAGAGTAGGAAGGAGAATTTGTTTTTAATTATATTTCCTCCTCATCACCTAAATTGCCTTAGGATATCAAAAGTCACTATTCTGATGGTCACAGCATCACTGATACTGAGGATTTAGATTTTTCCTTTATTTATACTAAAAAATATTTGCAAATGTAAAAAGGTACTAATAAGTACACACCCTATGAACTATGACTGTGAATACAAAATAATGCTTTTACTCTTGAAAATAATTTCTTTCAAAGCTAAAATATCATTTTTTCTTCATTAAAGGATTTTAAATTACTGAAATGTATTATTAGTAATTTGCAATACATGGAAGAATATAGTTGATTATAAAGATGGAGAATATTTCATTCACATTGAAAAAAAATGTATATCCCAATATAATATTATTATACTTAAAATATGATAAGCAAACTAATCCCTTATAGCAATCCAATAGGAAAAGTGAATTAAAATAAGACACAACTAAAGTAATAGTGGGTACAAGATAACATTGTTAACAAATGGTGATTTAAAAGGAACATTCAGATCTGTATTTGATCTACTAAAAATATACTTCGTGTTTATAACAAATAAGTTAGTTTTGTGATATGTTTTAAAATTAGATTTCATTTCTTATTTATTCAAAATGGTGTAGCTAAAAAATTGCTAGATGTCACCTTATAAATCCCATTTATCTCATGTATTTTCATGGCATGTTCTGAAGGAAAAACACTGAACTGAAAATATATGCCCCAAACCATTGGGTAGATTATATATTTGACTTCGATATGTGTGTGAATAATATTGCCCATGAATTTCAATGTACCGTAAGTTCAGGGGAAAGTATTCCAATTTTAAAAAATAAGTAGGTGCTGGTCTCAACATAATTTCATATAAGCTTGTGCTTCTTTTCCATTCCATTTTAATTCTTTCCTTGATGTTTTCATATGACCTTTGGCAAGTAACTCAATATTCGGTGCATTTTTCTCTTTTGTCTAGTAAGTATTTTTTTTTCCTACTCTTGATAGCAAACAAATATTACCTTAAGTATTTTCTGCACTCCTTCATGTGCTTATTTTGAAGTAGTATACTTTAAATGCCTATCAAGTGCCACCTGGTGTTCTAGGTACTTTCCTGTCTTCATTTGGCATACAAGTGGCATCTAAATTTCAAACTATCCAAACTTTAGACCAAATCTTCTTCCCTAATTTGAACTTTTAAAAGGGAAAGTTATCTTGGGACCAGTAGGTGGCGTGGTGATTAAGGACACTGGATTCCCACATGGTCAACCACGGTTCAAGTCCTGGACCTGGCGGCTTGTTCTGTCACTTTCCCTCTCTCTATCTGATCAAACTGAAAAAAAAATAATAATAATAGTAATAAATAAAGTTAAATAAAATAATTTTTTTAAAAAAGGGAAAGTTATCTCCAGTTTACTAACTGTAAAACACCAAGTTTTCCAAACACCTAGTTTTCCAGGTTAGAAACCTGTAGTCCCACGTTTCCGTCACCACAGGCGATAGTCTATTTAGTTAACAGTTAGGTTTTACTTCACTGCCTAAATGACTTGAATGTCTTTGCTTTTCTATATCTCTACTTCTATGAACATTCTATCTAGCTTCTTATTTTCTCTGTTGTTTCTCTAAATCCATTCTTCCATTATTTAGTCGGCTTTCTCTACTGCAGTCAAAGTAGCACGTATACAGTGGAAGCAAAAATTTATTTGTAATTTGCTATAGGGTGGGTGTGTGTGTCCTAGAGAGAGATAAACAGAGAAGGCGTTCCCCAAGAGGGAAGGCGATGCCACAATCCTTCCTCTTCTACTTCTCCTTTTGGGATTTTAGACACGCTTGCACGTATGCTCAGCGTGTTTCCCAAGCCTCAGACTTGAACTGTGCAGTCGGCCATGAGGGATCCAGCTACTTTAACTGCCATGCCGGAGGATGGTCCCCTAAATAATATTTTAGTGCTAGCAGAATCTAAAACAAATAAAAGCTTTTCCTTCTTATCTGGGAAAAGTTGGGCCACAAAATACATTTTTCACCCAATACAGCCTCTGCAGATTTTTAAACTCAAATAAGAAGAAGCATGCATGTTGTGGCCATCTGGTTATTTATAAATGCCAAAATGAGTGTCTTGAGCAAAATGTGTAAGCCTAACTTCTGCCAGAGTAATTTTATTTTTATGTAAGTAAAAAAAATACTCCTTTGCTCTGGATTCAGCCGCATTTTAAAAACTTCCGGGAAATGACTGACGAAATAGTGTTATTTAACTTCCCTGAACATCCTAGGTGCATTGAGAGGTGGATTGAAAACATCAAAACTTAAGATACGGTTGTAGGTTAGCTAGGATTTTTGTGCCCACTGATGGGTCCTCTAACCTTATTCTGTAACCTCCAATTTGTATGTTTTGAAAGAATTTAGTTGTCCCTCCCTTTACCTTAAAGTATCTTTCTAAAAATTAAAATGATCAAAGGGCTTAAATATATTAAAAAGATAAATAACAAAACACATATCTGGGGAAAAAGTGGAATTACTATTCATCCCAAGGACATGTTGGAAACTACAGCCAAGTTTAAAAAATGGTCAATGACTAAACCCGCCTGTTTAATTCGCAGCCAGGATTCACTTCTACTTTCCTGATATATCTGTCTCACTTTTTTGTTTGATTGTGTTTTTTTTGTTATTTTGTTTTGTTGGAAAATCTATTTTCATTCTTTTTGCACATTTATTTATTTATTTATTTTTTCCTGATGTATCTGTCTCACTTTTTTGTTGATTGTGGTTTTTTGTTATTTTGTTTTGTTGGAAAATCTATTTTCATTCTTTTTGCACATTTATTTATTTATTTATTTTTGAGAGGTTTTTGCTATGGGGCACATGCTCTCGCCAGAAAGACAGAGAGAGACAGAGATAAAAAGCAAGAAATCACCCCCTGGGGGATGGCCACGCTGCAGTCCCTTCTCCTCCATTCCTTCTCGGGATCTTGGGCATGCATACACACACACCCAGCATGAGTTTAAGCCACCAGGTCTGGGACTTGAACTGTAGTCTACCACAGGGGAGTCCAGCAACGTAGTCATTATGCCGACTGCTGGTCCTGGACAATCTATTTTCTCTCTTCTCCTAACTATAAAAATTCTATTGTCTTGGGGCCAGGAGGTGGTATAGTGGTTAAGATGGTGGACTCCTACATGGCCAACTACAGTTCAAGTCCCAGACCCAGCAACTTTAAACACACTGGGCACATGTGCATGTATGTGCTGGAAATCCCAAGAACAGAATGGAGAAGGAATTGTGGTGTCATCAACCAGGGGGTGATTTCTCGCTTTCTCTCTTTATCTCTGTATGTCTCTCTGGTGAGCATACATACCCTTTAGCAAAATTATCTCAAAACAAAACAAAAATTATTACTGTCTTTTTTGCCTTATTGCGTTTTAAAGATTTTTCTCAACAAACTTTTAACCATCTCTGCATTTTCAACTATCATCTTTCTTTAAAAAAAATCTTTAATTTGTATCTTCAGAAATGGTTGTTTTCTTGACTCCTAAAATTAGATTTTTATATGTCTTAGAAATCTACCTTTTTTCAATCTTTTATAGCTAGTTCTAACTGACTCAGTAACTGATGTGATACGACGGGATGATTTCCAATCTAGATTGGCAATTCTAGAAGCAAGGATGCGGTTCGGAAGTTTAGGCAAGGTTTTCTCTACTTTGACACTGTTGATATTTTGTCCAGTACTTTTTAACTATTCCTTCTTTATTGTGAGAACCTGCTTTATGCATAGATAATGAACTTGGCCTCTCTCTACTAGATTCTAGTTGTGTCCCCCCGAAATATGGTATTCAAAATGCCTCTAGATATTTCCAAATATCTTCTGGGTATTAAAATCACCACCCTTACCTCTGACCAAGTCAATAAAGGTTTGGATTTAGAAACAACAAAAATGGATAAATAATGAAATAAAGAGTCATGAAATGAAGTTAATGTCTGAAATTAAGGAGGAGAAAGAATCTCAAATTATTTTCTAGGTGTTTTTATAGATATTCCAAAGTTTCACAGTCTTGCGTTTTTTTTTCCTCTTCTGTGCTTTTCTTCTCACTAATCCTTGTAACCAGATTCTTTTCTTATTGCTCTTCCCATTTACAGTTTAAAAAGTTCTGTTTCTTTAAGGCATAACTCAAATACCACTCACCCCATTGTGATTACTTTACAACCTCAGGCTCACACAGAGTATTTTCTTCCTTTTCTTTCTTTTTTTAAAAAATTATTTCCAAAGGATGCCAAAGAGAGACAGAGAGAGGGAAAGTGAGAATGTACCCCCTCCCCACGGGGAATAGTCTCACTGCTATCTTTCTCATCCTTCTCTTCCATTTCTTTTTTTTTTTTAATAAAATATTATTTATTGAACTTTTGGGTAATTTGATAAATCAGCACTGCATTACAACTGAGCCATTAATAAAACATAATTTACTGAACTTTTGGGTAATTTAATAAATCAGCACTGCATTACAACTGAGCCATTAATCTTGTAGCTTCGTCAACAATTAGAAGTTCAATTTCACAATGGTGCTGAGGAATCAGGTCTTTGTGCAGAGGTTCAAGAGAAAGGCCTTTGAAGAAGTGTGCAGGTTCTTTGGGAATGTATGTAAGTACTGTTAACTTTTAAACTTTTTGTTTAAAAAAATTCACTTTTTAACTCTGTTAACGTTTTCATCATTCACAATATTTATCTCTTAAGAACTGTAGTAACTGGTTTTGCTTTGTTTTCAGTCTCGATGTGTTTTTGGCTGGCTATGTGAAATATATTCCAGGGCTTCCGACCTCTGAGTTTGTTCTTGGGTATTGTCCTTGATCTCTGCATGCAGCCACTCAAACTCCAAATGATGACATCTCTTCCATTTTTTTTCCTTTTTTTTTTTTTTT
>NW_006159636.1:222411-265653 GCF_000334495.1 Tupaia belangeri chinensis
CGCATGCACACGTGCCCAGCATGAGTTTAAGCCACCGGGTCCAGGACTTGAACCACGGTCGACTACATGGGAGTCCAGTAACATAGCCATTACGCTAAGTGCTGGTCCCTCCTCCATTTCTTTTTAAGGGACCTGGCTCCCTTAACCCTTAGGCTGTGAGGCCAAAAAATCAATAGTAATACTACTATATGTTGAATATCTATGATAGTAATAATTGTACAATCTCAAAAATTTTACTGTCTGCATCTCACTCAAAAAGTAAACCATTCAACAAGTTCGAGAACTTACTATATCCTTGCCGTGTTGTAAGTTGTAAAAGGTTATAAAAAGTGGCACAAGTTTCTCCTTTTAAAGACATGGAAATGAGAGGCCAGCAGGTGGTATGGTGACTAAGGTGCTAGACTCAGACATGGTCAACTCACACATGGTTCGAATCCCGGACTCAGTAGCTTGAGACTCACACCAGGTTCCTGTGTGTGCATGCTCAAAATCTCAAAATAAGAATGGAGGAGAAAGGATTGTGGTATGGCCACCTTTCCTTGGGAGTAATTTCTCACATTCCCTCTCTCTGTCTCTGTCTGTCTGTCTGTCTTTGTCTCTCATTCCAGCGAGTGCATGCATTCTAGGGCAAAAACCTTAAGGAAAAGAAAAAAAGTATGGAAATAAACGTATCATAAAATAACTAATGACAACTAGTGCTCAAAGAAGGAAGAAAGGGTCAGCTGGTGGCTTGGTGATTAAGACTATGGAGGCTGGCTTCCATAGAGTTGACTGCATGGTTCAAGTCCTGGACCCTGTGGCTTAAAAGTACACCAAGCACAGGTACATGTGTTTCCAAAATCACAACTAGATGAAGAGATGGAGGAGAAAGGAAATGTGTGACCACTCTCCACATTGAGTAAATGTCTTCTTCTCACTCTCTTAGTCTCTCTGGTGAGCACATGTGCCCTTTGGCAATTAAAAAAACCTATATTACTATTGATTTTGAGTAACAGGCTGACTACAGTCTCTGTGTATTTATTTCCAAGCATTTGTTTGACTAGAACAACTGAACTCTAAATACGAAGTATTATTTCAGAAATACAAAGTATGGGCATACACAATGAAGTTTATCATGTAACCGAATTACTATTTCCACACAGCAAGTAGATGGTCAAAAATGACTGAGACAAAGGGAAAACATTCGCTTTAAGAGGCAGAAATCTTGTTTGATATTAGTTAATAGCATTTTCTTAAAGAATATAAGCTAAGACTCGGAAGGGCGAGGGGCTGGATATGGAGAGGGTTGATTTTCTGTACCGTGGCAAAGGATTTTGAAGTTTCAGTCTATAAATGTTCTTCTAAACTGTCTACAAAATACAATAGGGGTCATATTTATACTTCAGAAAAATCTTTATAAAGCTGAGTTCAAAAATACAGTAAATTCATTATATTTTGAATAAAGGATTAACATGAACTTTGGGAGCCAATGTATTTCAAAGTAACGTTTACAAAGCTTTGTGTCCATGTATTTAAACCAGGTGAATTGTCTTCTTTCACACAACCTTTTAAGCATCCCCACCATGTTATTATAAATTATTTCACTAGGAGAACAGCAACTTGTATTTCTTTAATCTTAAAAAAAAAAAAAGTTCCTCTCCCTAAAGTGGAATATGATGGCATTGTGAGGTTATGTACTCCTAGAGTCTAATTTTTGAGTTTGAAAATAACCCTTGTGCTTTTAAATTTTAAAACACAAAGAAACTGTGCATTTTATTATAGTAACAGAATTCTGAATTATTTTTTCAGTAGTACAATATTTAACTTTGGTTAAATAGCAAACATAATTCCATAAAGATGAACATTTTTAAATGTAAATGTCTAATTGGTGTTCAAGACCTCACAATTTGAGTTCACATGGGACACACAGTTTGAAGATGATCACATAATGGAAAACCAAACACCATATATTTACTTGAATGGTTAAAAATAATTTCTTCTAGTCACTTGAGCAGAATACTATTTCTATTATGCAAATGTGACACTTGTTTCCCATACTCTATTCTTACCCTTCCACATAAAATTCATTAGACTGACTTCAATGTACAGATTTTTAAATCAGTCATACTGTTGTTATCTCTGCTGTGGCAAATCTAAAAGACTGATCTTCCTCATAATCACCATCTTCTACCTCTTTATCACATAATCGATAGGTGAATCTTGGCGCTGGAATGTGGGGAGTCATTTGGCAATTGCTTCTTGGTAATTAAGACCACAGTTGTTTATGGCTTGAGTTAAGGTCAAATGCTCTTACAGTGCTTATTATGTATATATTTATATAGGGCACCATTGCAAGAAGCATCCATCTTCCTTCCTAAAAAAACTGGAGTTATAAATTCAATGCTGTGATGAAAAATAAAAAAGATCGTGCATTTAAAGTGCTTAGCTTAATGATTGGCTCATAGTAAGCCTTGAGAAAATAATAGTGATAAGCATAATTAGCACACTAAAATAACAAACTCTGGGATTATGAAATCTTCCAAAGCCTATCATTTTAAAGTCTTGTTAAATTTTGAAGTACAACAAAATAAACGGGAAGGACTAGGTTAATGAATTTGAATATATGTGCACCAGTTTTTATATATATATGAATACAACTACGAAAAATAAGTAATTTTTTTTTGTAGGGACGTTGCCATAGGGCATGTGTCCTCATCAGAGAAGAGAGAAACACAGGAAGAGTGAGAAATCATTTCCCAGGGGACTGGCCATGCCAGAACACAATCCCTTCTGCTCCATCTTCTCCTCCATCTTCTCTCAGAATTTTGGGCACCCACACACATGTACCTAGTGTGATTTTCAAGCCACCAGGTACAAGACTTGAACTGCAGTTATCCATGTGGCTTGTGTCCTCATCAGAGAAGAGAGAAACACAGGAAGAGTGAGAAATCATTTCCCAGGGGACTGGCCATGCCAGAACACAATCCCTTCTGCTCCATCTTCTCCTCCATCTTCTCTCAGAATTTTGGGCACCCACACACATGTACCTAGTGTGATTTTCAAGCCACCAGGTACAAGACTTGAACTGCAGTTATCCATGTGGGAATCCAGCCACCATAATCACCACACCACCTTAAAATCACTGAAAATCTCTAGAGGCCATTTTTACAACAGAGGAAAAAGAGAGCTTAATTTTTCTGAAGTCACTGAACACTCTTCAAAGGTCATGAGGTTTCACAGAACAGGTGAGAAAAAAATTAACCATGGAAGGGACAGGAAAGCAACAAAAATAGCTGAACTAATTACCTTTCCACTTGCTAGTTTTTGTTTTTGTCAGAGGGCTATGTACTCATCAGAGAGAGAAGAGGGGGAAAGCACCCTGTGATGGGGAACACTCATGTTACAATTCCTTCTCTATTTCCTGTCAGGAATTTGGTCATACATGCACACACATTTATTGTGTTTTCAAGTCTTGGGGGTCAGAATTTTAACTGTGGTCAGTCATGTGGGATTCAGCTACTTTAATCTCTGAGCAACAGGGCCAGCCCTAGTTTTTGTTGTTGTTTTACATATAGAGAGAGTTTTGCTATAGGGTACATGTGCTTACTGGAGAGACAGAGAGACAGAAAGTGAGATATCACCAACCTCAGGAAGAGTGGTCACACCACAATCCCTTCTTCTCTATTCTCCTCTTAGGATGTTTGGCATGCATTCATGCACATGCACCCGGTTTTAAGTCACTGAGTCTGGGACGCGAAGTTTGACTATGCAGAAGTCCTGCGACATATGTCTGGGACCTGAAGTTTGACTATGCAGAAGTCCTGCGACATAACCATTATGCCATCTGCTGGTTCCTAACCCCAGTTTTTTGGTGCAATTGTGCTTCAGCTAGAATAGACTGGTATTTCCTAACTGATTCCATTTACAATTATTCTCTTCTTTAGTGTATTTTAGCCATTATTGCCTCATTGAACATCCTAATGCATAGCTCTGTTTAAAAAAAAAAAAAATGCAATTCTACTCCATCACTCCTACCAACAACTGAACTTCTCCCTTGTCTACGTAGAAGATTTATCATGGAGCCTCTGCTTGCCTCCGCAATATTTCTCAGACTTCTACCCTTCACATGCACAATGATCATTTCAGGTAAACTCTAATGCTTCTGTTCCAAAGAAATGTCTTCTATCTTTTTATCCTTCACTCATTAATGGATTTATTTAAGCATCCTAAGCTTATAAGATATCCAACATCTTCATGCCTTAGTCCTTGTTCATGGGAATACATACTCTTACTGCTTTCTCTTTACAGACTTGACGTTCTATTGGGTGATAAAATCAAGTTATTCATCAATTTCTTTAGAGTGTATGCCACATATAGAAATAAACATGGGTTCCATTACAGTCAAGGAAGATAGTCATGTAAATCAGGTTGGGAGAGTCAACATGGCCTTGCAGAACCGAGCTGAATGCGACTACAGGACAATAAGAATTGACTTAAATGGCCGAGTGGAGTGCCGTATCAGGTAAACAGAATGCTTTGTATAGAATAGCACAGTATGGACTCATTAGACGCTGAAGCTGTACTCACAGGCACACACATATGCACTCACACACATGCATATATATGTGTGTATAGACACACACATGAAAGTTCCTGAAGAATCCTTGTATATTAATTTAAGAATTTTTTAGGGTATCTTATAATATAAGATTATTCCGGTTTTAGATGGTGACTTGGCAAAGCATGAAGGTCCCTGATTCATGTCTCAGGGCTTCCCTATACATCCCAGGTACACATACACCTTCAGTGATCAGAGCTGACCGAGAATGGGGGTAAATTATGACATGAGGACTCCCATGGCATGGATGTCTGTCTCGCTGTCTCTCTCATGGAATAAATAAAGGAATAACTGTTTTACAAAGATAATTTCATGTGCCAACAGGTAATATTATTTCTTCCTTCCAATTTGAATACCTTTTGTTTCTTTTCCTTGCCTAGCTTTTCTGGATAGAACTTCTTGTATTATGTTGAATAGAAGGGGATGACAGTGGACATCCTTACTGTGTTCCTGATCTTAGAGGAAAACCTTTCAGTTTTCCAACTTTGAGCATAATGTTGGCTATGGGCTTTCATCAGTGGCCTTCATTATGTTCAAGTAAATTATTTTATACCGAGTTTACTTACTTATTTGGGTGATAAATTCTTTTATCATTTTCAGAATCAAAATATCCCTTAAAAATATTCACATTTTATAGTGAAAAGGATAGCAAAACACAGGATCACGTACAAGCTTAAGTATTCAAGTTTCTGAAGAGCCAAAAAATAAAAAGGAAAATAATGGCCTATCACAAAACTGTAGTACACAGAAATAAAATTCCTTCAACGAGTGCAGATTAAAGCAATAAATGTACTCCTTGGACTCCTGATTCTTGGTCCAAAACAGCTCATCTACATGATCAATATAATCTATTATGAAGTTGCTTGGCTTTTGTTGGTCCTCTACAGTTTCTTTATAAACAGTGCAATTTAAAACGAACTTACAGAGCACACATTACTCTCAAATGAGTCATTATTGGCTACTTTTATCATGAGAGAGTGTTGAATTTTGTCAAGTGATGTTTCTTCATTTATTAAGATAATCACATGATTTTCACCCTTCATTCTGCTAATGGATTATAGTGATAAAGTTTAATTTAGTAAGATGAAAAGTTTCCAGAAATCTGCTGAACAACATTGTGTCATTTGTTAAGAATACTTTATTGTACTCCTAAAAATTTGTTAAAAGGGTACATCTCATGGCAAGCATTACTACTACATACATACACACATGTTTCCTAAGAGCCAGGAGGAAAATTTTGGAGGTAATGGACATGTTACCTTTTTTTTTTTTTTTTAACTGTCAGAAGGCACATGCCCTCTCAAGAGAGAAAGGGAGGAGAAATTGAGAAAAAGGAAGAGGGAGAGCAAGAAAGCACCCTTCAGTGGGCATGGTCATACCACATTACCATTTCCCCGGCATTTGGGGCATGTGTGGTCATAAACCTGGTTTGTTTATTAAGCCACTGGGGCCAGGATTTGACCTTCAGTTAGCCATGTCAGATGGGGTTCCCTTATGCACAGGGCCCCACTACTGTGTTATTGGACTGTCCCACGTTAGTTATATGAATCATGGTGATAATTTTATGGATATATACATATGTCAGAACTCTCAAAATATATACCTTAAATGTACAAATGTCTTGTGTATCTATTATACCTCAATAACAGTATCTTTAAAACCTTGAGCTTTGGTCTCATGTTAAAAAAGTCAATTATCGAAGGGCTTTAAAGCAAGGAGCCTTATGATTAGATTGGCATTTTCAAAAACACTTTCTTGGAGAACTGAGGACAGTACTTTGAATAGGCACAAAACTGATATAGGGTGTGTAAAAATTGTGTGATCATCTTAATAAACGAAGAAACAGCATTTGAGAAAGTACCAGAGTTGATATTACAGGGGAATATGTATAGATGGCAAATTAGGGAAGGGGGTGGAAATAGAGAAGTGGACAGAGTCTACACTAACAAAAATTCTGAACAGGTGTAGCACAAAGGTTTAGTGACTTACTAGATGCCATAAAGTAATGTATATAATTTGGAGAAAGAGGTGTAGGGGAAATTCACACATTAAAGTTGCTCAGGCCAGGAAATGTTGATTCAAAGAATCTGGGACTCCTCTAATGATATATTTCTTGTATAATTTTTAAGTGTTAAGATATTCCCTTTGTAAGAGTAATTATGTATTTAAAATGACAATTCACTCAAGTTACATTTCTTATTTCTGGAGAAAGTTTTTATTTTTTAAAAATAGCAAAATTTGATGCTATGATAATAAAACTTTGATGAGATTTGCAACAATTATGGATCAGCTTCAAAGCCTAGCAGTTAAGCTGGATCCCAATGGTAATCCATAGTTTGAATCCTGGCACCTGTTAACTTGAAAAACATGCTGTGTGTGTGTGTGTGTGTGTGTGTGTGTGTTTGTGTGTGCATGCGTGTGTGTGCGTGTGTGTGTGTGCATGCCCCAAAACTCTACAAGACGGGGAGATGGAGAAGGGATTGCAGTGTGACTATGCCCCCTTGGGAGGGATGCTTTCTTCCAGTCTTCCTTTTTCTCCCTATTTCTTTGTTTCTCTCTAGTGAGTAAACATGCTCTCTGGCAATTAAAAAACAAAAACCAACCTTACAAAATTCATTGTCCTGTTTATAGTGATCCAAAATATCCACTGATGTTGATGTTTTCAATATTTATAGCTAAACTTTCAGCACTTCTACAAAATGATCATACCTCACTAATAACTTATTTGTTGATATTTGTGAACTCAATCTTACTATGATTATAAGAATGATTTTATTAATTATAAAATATTTAATAAATTACATCAAAAATACTCTTATTAGGGAAGCACCACTCGATGTTAATGTTATTAAAGATGTAAATAAATTCATCTAAAAACCTCTCTAATGAGACATTACTCAATCTCCAAGGCATTATAATAGGTAATTAAAGTCATATATTATTCATTTGATCCATTCACAAGTTATTACCAGTGACTTTCAAAAGATTTCATTTGATGAGGTTAAGTGTGTTGACAGAATAAAATGTAAAAACACTTCAGAGCCAGACCAGCAAATGACATAGTGGTTATATTACTGGACTTACCACACAGCTGACTGCAGTTCAAGTGCCAGACTCGGTGGCTTGAAACGCACACTAGGCTTGTGTGTGTGCATGCCCAAAATCCTAGGAGGAGAATGGAGGAGAAGGGATTGTGGCATGGCCATTTCCCTGGGGAATGATTTCTCACTTTCCTTCTCACTGTCCCTGTCTCTCTCTCTCTTCAGCATGCACAAGAATCCTAAGGCAAAAACTTCTATAAAACAAAACAACCAAACAAAAATACTTAGAGAGTCAACTTCAGTGACATATAATCTATACAGTCACACAGAGATCTGAACTCAGAAGAGCCGAGTGTCTGAACTTTGAAATTCACTCCCTATCATGTTTTTCTAATTTAAAAATTTCTTTCATAAGTTTAATTTAGAAGAGACTTTATACATTCTAAGTCTTGAAAGAGTTGTAAAAGTAAAGCATTATTTCACAATTAGTCTTTTTTTTTTTTTTGGAGAGATTTTTTTCGCTATAGGGCGCATTCGCTCGCCAGACAGACAGAGACACAGAGACAGAAAGCGAGAAATCACCCCCCAGGGGGGATGGTCACGCCGCAATCCCTTCTCCTCCATTCTCCTCTCGGGATCTTGGGCACGCACGCACATGCGCCTGGCGTGAGGTTTAAGCCACCGGGTCCGGGATGCAAACGACTACGTGGGAAGTCCAGCGACATAGCCATTATGCTAACTGCTGGTTCCCCACAATTAGTCTTAAAACTAGGAACAGAACTTTGAGAACTTGTGGATAATGGCATTATGGACAAAATTAGCCAATTTTTCCTGAACCTTTATTTATTTATTTTATGATAGCATACTCACAGAAAAGGGGAAATTGGTATTAGGATTGTCAGAAAAACTAACATTTCATGCTTGTACTGCATTGAACTCTACATAACACCACAAAATTCATGCATCCTCAGAACCTGGGAATGAGACGATTTTTGGATATAAGACCTTTGCATTGAGTTAAGATATAGTCATATTGAACTAAGGTGTGCATAGAATCTATTATGGATGTCTTAATAAGGAAAGAAACATGGCGTGAACACATGCACACACAGAGATGATGTAGACTCAGAGAGAGCACGGTGTGAAGATGCAAAGATCTGGGGACAAAGGCCATGTGAGGGAAGCAGAAGTTGGAGTGATGAGTCTATAAACCAAAGAACACCAAGCGTTAAAGCACACAACAAAAGGAGAAAGAACACACAAGAATTAATTCATCCCCAGAGCCCTCGGAGAGATCATGTTCAAGCAGAAAGCTTGAGAGAATACATCTGTTGTTTGGATTATCTAGAATGTGGCACACTGGTATAACAACCCTAGGAAGCTAATACAGTGTCTTAAACCATTTTGATGAGATGTTTAAATAAAAACCATGGAACACTTTTTCTAACTTACTACTGGTTTAAAGGAGAAGAGTAATGTTTATTAGCATTTTAGCAAATGCCTTATACTCTAGGCTTTTGCCATATGGCAATTTTATAAAATACACACATACTTTATTCTCCTTTAATAAAAATAAATTTTATTCCATTTAAATTATAACTTATGAATTAGTGGGTCAACATAGTTCTTCAAAGATAAGATCAGATATGTGAATGTTTATCTTAATAGTCATTTAATGAAAGACCAATCATTTTTATGATTCATAAGAGCATCCAAATTAAAGTTATAATGAAAAGTGTAGCTTAATTTCTTCCTTTTATAACTTAGCTCTGTTCATTTTATAACTATGAAATTTATAAAGCAATTATTGCCAATCATTGCAGCCTAAGAGCAGTAACTATTTTATTTGTTAATGAAATGCTTATTTAGGGTACTTTATTTCACATGTTAGCAAATATTTACTAATTTATTACTAGAAATCAAAAATGTATTTGTAATTCATAAGGACAGTTTGAATATTTAAACTTGGTATTTAGAAAAAAATAACTTTGACAACATTATATAATCAAAGACATGAATATGTGGGTGACCATGAGTAGCTTAGTAGTTATCATTGGTAACAATTTACCATCTTTACCATTTATATTCCAGAACGTTCTGCAATTTTAGTGCTATAAGATACCACTGAACATATGTTACCACATTTATCTCTATGTGATCTGTAGATGCAAGTACTGTTTTCAGAACACCAAACAACCTTTATTAAATTTGCTAAGTAATTATATTTACTCAGGATAATTTCAATTCCACAGTGTGAATCAGCACAGGTGTGACTAGCAGTTATATTTCTTCATCCACAGAGCCCCTGCTGTACATAAAGCAGCTACTAGTAATTTTCTTTAATTCACTTAATTGCTTGGGGCAGCCTGAGCCACTCTTACCTTGGGGCAGCCTGAGCCACTCTTGCCCCTAATTTGATGCTTTCCGTTTTGTTTCATAGAAAACAGAATAGTCTGAAGAGGGGCCACTTGTAATTACAAGAATTGAAATACAAGCACACTCGTGTCTAATATGGACTCAGAGTCAACCTTGTAGCATGTACGCAAGAATTTGTGCATTATAAACAATGTGAGAAACTCTGATGACCAGAATCAAGGAAAGTGAAATGACAGAGGGAAGAAATGCAAGATAAAAAAATGACCGCTGTTCTTGTTTTATATTTATATATAGATAGATAGATAGATAACGTATATATGCATATATATAACATATATACACATATATACATATATGCATATATAACATATATGCATACATATACACACATATACATATATATCATATTATTTACATGCTGTTTTGTTTTATATATATATATTATTTACATTTAATCACTATTTAAAATATTATGAAGTCTTTGAGAAAAAATAATTATCATTTTATTTATTATTATTTTTTAATTTGCTATAGTGTACATGTGCTCACCAGAGAAAGAGAAAGTGAAAGTGAGAAAACAAGCAGCCAGGTTCAGGACTTGAACAATGCATTGTTGTTTTTGTGGGAATCCAGCATCCTAATCACCATACCACCTATTGGCCCCTGAGGCCTAGTTTTAAAATAATAGTACAATACAAGGAAATCTTATAATTATTCTTTTAAAATATTTTTTGGATTTAGAATTACATTCACTTATTTTCCAAAGCTTGATCTCTGAGTTACATTTTAATATTGTTGAGCTTCTTGGCGATCATTAAGCATGCTATGTTTTCTGCTGAACTTACCTTTGCATTTCTGCTTTATTCAACTGAAGTGCATGGGGCCAGATTTACCTTATGCTTTTAGATTCACTTAGTCTTTAATGCACATGTTTTAAATAAATGAATGATTTGCTGCATGAATAGTGCTTTTAATATCTTTCAAAAGCAGAAGAGATGAACACTAATAGTTCTTGCAGTACAGTAGTCTAGCTTTAAGCATTGCAATTAGATAATAATTATTCAATAAAGTCAGTTAATTGCACTTCTGTGATACATGAAAAAATGTAAGCTAATGTTTTAAGGTGTTTAAAGGAAAAGAATTCTTGATACATTCTGTGAAGATTTCAATCAAAGAAACATAATAGGAGAAGTAGTTTGCTGTTGGAAAGTTCAATTACCATAGAAAGTAAAACACTGTTATTGAGAAAACAAGTTCTCCTAGAACAAAGCAAATGACTACATAATTTGAAATCTTGCTTGCACCTGCACGAGTTAAGAGATAACTTTTGATTCCATTAATCTCTGTCGCGCTTAGCAACATGTGGGCATTGTCAGTATTGTGTAAAACTCAGAAAAGTAACATCGGTCTGGAGTGGTGAACACCTGTTTAATAAAATCATTCTCTTCTTTCTAGTTACATTTTTAACAGATGATATCTGGACTAAGAACCTGCATTTACCAGGGAACTACATGCACAGAAGAGTGGCTGAACATACCTGTTTCATGTCTGGATTAGTTGACAAAAACCACTATTGCTCCAGTGAGAAGAGATTCTCTTCGAAGCCCTCAAATGTATTTTGCACTTAAGATTCTGGAGAGTGTTGAATCCTTTGAACATTTGATTAAATCTAAGAACTTCTTGTCCAGAAGAATAAAGATCACAAAATCTCCATGTTAGTTTATGGAGGGCATAGATTCCCTGAAGTCTCCTTGAGAGTTAATAATGCATTCCAGGAAAAGATGTCCCATTCAAAGAGCTAGGTTTTGTGTCTCTAGTTTACTGATATGTTACATACAGACCCTACTCTTCTGAATCAGAAAATGATACAACACAGGGGGGTTCTTTGGCAGGCTCAGAATTTTGAACCAAAGATTAGAAGTCCTTAGCAGCAGGTTCTTTCTGATCTGTTTTCTTGTCACCTGCCTGTCGTTCTTGCCCCCAAAGTGATTAATTGAAACCAGGATTTTTCTTCCCTAATGTATTTCAGAAACCAGGATTCCTCTGCCACAATGTTAGCCATAATACCTACAAAGTTCACTCTCCCATCTCTCTTCTCCCTTGAAAACTCTCAATGCAGAGAGGTTCTGCCCCATGTCCAGGTAGAAAGAATGTTGTACAGAGAGGTCCAGAAGAAACCGAAGAGACCTTGCTAAGTGACCCCTCAGTCTACTAATAGAGCAAGCTCTCGTTCAAGCACATTTCTACAGTGTCCATTCTTCATTGAACCAAAGCATAAAAATGAACAGCTTCCCCCAAACCTTTGGATCTTCACTTCTGAAGTTTCCCAGTTACGGAACAACTGTGCTTAAATAAATTTGTTATGCTTTTGTCAGTTAACTTGTCTTTTGTTCTAGGCGTCTTGGCCATGAAGAATGATGACTGAGGAAAGGTATCACTCTTTTCTGTCCCTACAATTCTTTCTAATCTTTCAGAATCATCCTCTGATATTTTTTTTGACATGGTTAGCCTATGGCCACATATCTTTTTCAACTTCCAGTTGGCACTAGAAACACACACATGCCCACACACACACACACACACACACACAAGTGAATACATGTTATTAAATACTGTTTATCAATGTTATTTTTTATAATAATTTTTCTTCTGGATATGACATCATTTCTTTAACTACTAGTATTTCATTGTTTTACATTAAGAAATATATAAATGAGTCTGCAGATCTCTAATTATCCTCTTAGTATAAATTCTTAGGGCTAAAGATACTTGGTTAAAATACGTAGACATGTAAGAACAGAAGCTAGCATGGTGGTTAAGGTACTGGACTTCCCCCATGCCGGACTGTGATTCATGTCCCAGACCTGTCAACTTGCTTTCTCACTTTCCCCCTCTCTCTCTGTCTCTGCCTGGCAAACTAAAATAATAATTGCAAGTAAGAATAAATAAATAAATATTTTTAAAAAGTACATGTGGCTATGTAAAGAAGGAATGAGGTTAACACTTTTGCTTACCCACCCCTAAGAATTACAGCTAATACTCCTTTAACAAAAGACAGATTAGGAACTCAAAAGCATAGAAAACATTTTAAATCATAGTTTAAGTGACAGGAGCGCCATCAGAATGAAGGCCAGGAAAGGCACAGTGGCATGCTTGTAAGGCACCGTGCTCTCAGGTCTGAAACCACATGGGAGGCTTGGATTTGATTCCCGATCCAGCCTTAAATCCAGATGTGGTGGTATACATATGCAATCTCAGCAACTTGGGGGGCTGAGGCTCAAATATTGCAAAAAACAAGACCCATTCTTATAAATAAGTAAAAGCCCCCAAATACAGGAGTATTAACTGATTTTCTGCATCCCTTTGATAAAGTAGGGTCCCTCTGGTATGAAGGTGGTCATTTCTTCATGATCAACTATTATACAGAAAAGTGGAGAGAAGAGAAAGATGAATGCTTTTAGGCATTATGGCTGCCTTTGGGAAAATGGGGTTCTGGTTTCTAAGATCTACCTTGAAGAAGAATTCTAATTTCCATAGCTTGCCTCAGGGTAAGAATGAGGGGCAAGATACAGCAGAGGAGAAGGCTGAGGCTGTTTCTGAGGCCTTCACTAAGGCGTTTTGTTTTCTGGGCTCTGACATACATTGATAAATGGTGTCTTCAAAATAGCAACAATTTATTCTCCCACTAATGGTTTGAGACTTTTTGGGCTCAGTACACACAAACCCAAAATATGCCTGTAAGACATCAGAGTACGCCATCACGAAATCTACTCCTTTGATATAGTTCCAGCTGGTTATTCTATGAAACTGCAGACACGGGAGTTGCATTGAAAAACTGCCCCTTCGTAATCTACACAGGAAATTTAAATGAGCAAAAGTATCCATATCAGGAAAAGGGCTGCTGCGAGGCAACTTTATTACCTGCGAGTCTTTAATCTGTATAATAAGATAACTTTTATTTAGTCTACATTTCTTTTTTCTTTCACCTTCCCATAACTTGTCCCCACTCTCTGTAATTTAGGGTGCTATAAAAATTGCAGTCAGTGGATCAACTCTGAATCTTGTATTTTTGTGGGATTCCAATGCATACATGTAACAACTAAATGTTTTTTCTCCCGCAAATCTGATTTATGTTGATTTAATTTGTAACTAAGCCAAAAAAAAAAAAATCTATGAGGGTGAAGGGAAGTCATTCTCCCTCCCCTATAAAACAAAAATCCACTTTCAATATATTCCCAACAACTCAATAATAGGAAGTGTCTCCGTTAAAAAACAAACAAATAAGCTGTCATGTCAACACTTTATGAAAGACATTGTTCCTGTGGAGACCTATATTGTGACCCTAAATAATTAAATGATAGATTTTTGTAATAATTAAAAGGTAAATTAAGATCTGTTTTCATATGGCTACTTTTTATGATGATCTTGGTCAAAGCAACGTTTGTGGTGTGCGAAGTTCAATAGGAAGACTTTACTCAAGGCTGAGGCAAACAATGGCAGTGTTAGAAGTCATTCTGAACTCAGATGGTAGAGTTTGGGGATGGATTTATTTCTTTATCTATGTCTATCTATCTATCATCTATCTATCTATCTATCTATCTATCTATCTATCTATCTATCTATCTCTATTTATTTATTTATTTGAGGTTTTTGCTATAGGACACCTGTGCTTGCCAGAAAGCCAGAGAGAGACAGAAAGCAAGAAATCTTACCTTTGGGGGATGCCCACACTGCAATCCCTTCTCCTCCGTTCTCCTCTCGGGATACTGGGTATGCACGTGCGCACACACACCCCTGGACTGAGTTTAAGCTGCCAGGTCCGGGACTTAAACTGCAGTAACCATTATACCATCTACTGGTCCCAGTAGTAGACGTTTTACGCACTGGATGAGCTAGTGCCGAAGTTCTGGGGGGATGTTGAAGGGAGGTTGATCAGTGAATGTGGAGCACGTAGAGCTATTCTCAAATTTGCAAATGTTTTCCACCAAGATAAGGTCACCCATATTTGCTAATCAACACCCACTGGAGTTAGGCACCTACCTTTGCAATGAGATTGTAGCCTGAGGGAGTATCCCCTATAATGATTATATTTCAAAGAGATGGTTTCCAGCTCCTTAGGAGGCTCCTGAGTTCCAAATGGAGTTTTCAAAAGATTTACATCTCCAAGGGGCAGATAAAAAATTTAGAATTGCAAAGGATCTAATGTAAACAATCTAAGAAAAAGGAAGTAGGTCAAGTGGCTAGAATCTGGAAGAATCCATTGTGTTTAAAGATTAGTCAAACTGTTGGGAATTCTAAGGCCCTCTTGTCTCCCTGCAGTAATATTGTGGGGCACAACAGTATGACAATGCTTTAAGAAATTAAGTCCAATTAGTCAAGTATTTAGCTTTACAATAGAAGTACGTGATACGTTATTTAAACGTAGATCAGGTAAATGTGCAAATTTACTTCCTTAATTATCACTTTTACCTGGGAAGCACTGCTGAAGGGTGAATAGAGACTGTATTTTTTTTTTTTTTTTACTAAGGCATTTAATGTCTGTTCCTATTCGAATAAAAAACATCAAGATATGGTACTCATGTGTGAACGTAGAAGAACTTAGGGGAAGAAGTATGGAAACATTTCCTCAGCTGGTTTCTTAAACATGTAGAACCTCTAACTGACGACCAAAGTTTAGTTCAGGAAGCATCCCAGATACTTTATCCTTGTGGAATTTGGATGCCCATTAGACTCTATTTACAGCAAGTGAGATTTCTCTTGTCCAACACCTATGTTTCTGATATCTTAACATTAGGCTACACATTTTAACAGGAGATGTGAGTAATTAAAATTGAATACATCACCAATTCTGTCCTTCAGTAGTTTACAACCTGGCAGAGATAATTAGCTATGTATATATGTGCACTCAAGACACAGATTTTACAGATGTAATCTAAGGAAGTGTAATATTTATAACAACCTATTTTTCAGATTATCGTTTTCCACTTTTCTGTTTAACTCATTAACTTTCCTTTCACTATTCCAGCGCAAATCACTCTTTCTTAGTAATTGCTTTTCTGTGGATAGTCTATGGCTCTTCTCAAGAGAAAACACGCTATTGTCTATTCATATATTTTTGTCTTTTCCTTCAGTTAATTTACTCAGCTCTAGCTACTATTCACTCTCAAGGTGAAGTTTCTGCATTCATTATTAAAAATAGCATCACGGAAGTATCCAGCTTCTCCAGGTTACAGAAGACACAGATATTTTTATTATGACATGAATAGATGATGCCTATGTCAAATGTGCACACTTGCTTTGTGCCCAAAGAAGATGGTAATTACTGCCAATGGTTTGCGATTTTTTAAAAATCATACTTTCAACACCCAGACATTGAAATATACAAGGAGAAATTGTTCCACTATGCTTCGTTTCCCATTTTTATTTTCTTTAATAACTCCCAATAGCCTTACGAAGTAATTCTATTAATTTACACTTAAGGAGAAAAAAAAAAAAAAAAACCTGGCACCAAAGATACGTTTCAACCTTTCTATCACCAACATTCTAGTGAGATTCTTTATATTGCTGCAGCATAGAAGTATTTTATTTTTAATATGAAGCCTAAGATTACTGTAATCTAAAGCCTCACTTAGTAGTTAAGACCTCAAGGACTTCCCAGGTGTAGAGCAGTTTAGTAGTGGCCATGTATGATGAAGAAAGAGGTGGATGAGATGAGAGAGTGAGCCAGGACACATCAGCCTGTCTCTTCCTGTGCCAGGTGGCCAAATTGGCTGTCGTCATTCCAAATAGCAGCCTGGCTAAAGAAGACGCACAGCAATATGTAAAGGAGGTGAGTTTTCTTGTTTTCCTACAGAACAAAGATTGATACGACCTCCCTCCAAACATAAAGGGAAGAGTCAAACTAAAAAAGTACCAGATAAAATGCTGTTAGTGTTTGCAGGCGAAAAATAGTTGTGAAAACTTTCCTCTAAAGTGGAAAAAAATCAACAAAAACTATACATGTGAATAATTTTTCTACCTTTTTGGGGGGCTGAACAGACCCGTCTACACCAGCAATTCATGGACACTATGTGTACATTTTTTCATATATGAAAATAAAAAGAAAAGAAAATTTTGTAATTTTAAAGCAAGAGTGAAAATAAAAAGTTAGAAAAGAAAATTTTGTAATTTTAAAGCAAGACCTGGATATTTAATAAGAACATTAAAAAATTGAAAGATAAAAAGAAAGTCTCTTGGAAGGAATTTTGTTGAGTCACAATCAGCTGATATTTTTAATGACCCTATTAGCTTTTACGTTTTCCAAAAGCCTTTGAATTCATTTGTTCATAAGATAATTCAGTAAAAGTATACAACTTGATGTCAGAATGTTATTTTAAGACACCTCAGCTTTAGACTATTTTGTTTACTACAATTTGAGAATTTAATCTGCAAACCTATTTTCATGAACCTCAGCTAGGATTTAGGCTGCTGTTGGCTTATCCATCCAAACTGCCTTTCTGCATGAGAGGAATTAGTTTACAAATCTCATATTCTTGCCTCATGCATACATTAGGCAAAGAAGCCACCTGATTGTTTCGCACACTATATCCAGAGAAACATGCTTTTTCTTTAAGCTTGTTTATAACCCATTATTTATGTGCTAGTACCAGAGGGAAAAAGTCATATTATTTACTGGTTATTCTTGGCTTCTTTATGCAGAGTACTACATGCACTAAAAACAAATAAATGAAAAAGAAAACACACACAACTTTAACATACCAATAAAAAAAATCCCTCTATATAAGATCGATAGTCAGAACAACATAACTAAACAAAGAAAAAATTATTTGGTTGTTCACATTAAGCAGAAACTTCATGCGTTAAATAACAGCATCACAGGAGAAGGGAAGCGCTCATGTGTGGAATGATTTTCGTTGATGATGCCATTTATGATTTTCCAATAGGTAACACTAATTATTTTGGCACTAAGTTCCTGGCTTGCTCAAAAATAAAAGCTTATGGTCCCTCAGGGGCATGAACTCCACAGAAAGAAGGTCAAGCCCACAACAGCTGAGCGGGCAGAATATGTCAAAATGTCAGACTGTGAAATTGGAGTAAGCATGTAAGAGAGGGAGATTGCCAGTCCTTGTGATTTTGTGGCCATTAAATCACATTGGGTATGCGAGCTGACATTCAAGAGTTCATGAATCACATATGACACTCAAAAATATCTTCATAAAATAATGTGATACGTCAACCCTTTTCAGACCAGTGCTTTCCAGTTTCTTATTTTTTCCCTCCAGAGTCGCCATCTTATTTTTTTTAATGAAATTTCTTTTATGAAAACATGAAAAAGAGAGAGAAAGTTTCTTTTATGAAGGCATAAAAAAGAGAGAGAAAGTCCTCAAATACTATCATTGCAAATCTTTCAAAGGCTCCTCCCCAGCAAGGTTCATGGACATGTACACCCCCTGTGTGTAAGTCAACCAGGGAACCAAACCAGTAACCTTCCAGATGGTTTCAGAATTGCTGGAACAGCAGCATTACTGCTGCACCAGTCAACTAGTCCCCAGAAACCTTCTGAAACATATTATATTCCAAATCATTGTCCTCCCTAAAATTTTATACCACAGGTACACTGTGTATCTGTTTATGTGCTAGATGCACATCTACGCTTTATACATAAAAGAGTAAGGTTTGTTTCATTCATTCTCCAGTAAGAATGTAAGTTTTGATCCCTTGAGAGCAATATAATCTCACCCCATTCTGAAAATTTTGCCTGACTGAAGGAAAAATTGATCCACAAAAAAATAGTATCTTTTCTTTAGATCCTAGATAATTGCCCTCTCATTCACTCTTTCTTAGCTAAGGTTAACTTTCGTTGAACATCTAAGTCTCCCAAAAGTCATGTCTTGTTAAACCAAGGAATTACTTCTTTGGTCCAACAGTTACTTCTATTGATTAATTTGTGTTTGGAAATTTGCTTTTAAAACATTTTTCTAATCCTAATTTTAGTATATACCCTGTACTGGGTATTCAGTTCTCTATCAGAAATGAGTTCTGCTAAATGATAAACATATGTTTAGAAGAGAAAAATAAATCAGAACTTTTTTTTTGTATTGTCAGAAATGGTTCAACATAGTGTGTATCTCTTTTTTTTTTTTTTTGAGGGTTTTTTTTTGTGCACTCCCCAGACAGAGAAACAGAAAGTGAGAAATCACCCCCCCATGGAGGATGGCCACTCCACAATCCCTTCTCCTTCATTCTCCTCTCAGGATCTTGGGCACGCATGCAAACGTGCCTGGTATGAGTTTAAGCCACTGGATCCAGGATTCGAAATGTGGTTGACTATGTGGGAGTCCAGCTACATAGCCATTAGGCCAACTGCTGGTCCCAACAAAGTGTGTATTTAACTTATCTGTCATCAAAAAGCCTAAACAAAGGACTGACTAGTGTGCAAGATGTTTACATTCTTTTGTGAAATTATAGTTTACAATTCATTTGTATCTATAAATTATTGTTATAAGTATCTTCCATAATTTTGGTACATATAAAAGTGCAACTGAAATTTATTTTGCCAATGTTTTCTAAATGAACTGAATAAAGTTTTCATTGGAAAAAAAAAAGAGAGAGAAAGAGAATGAGTATACTATTCCCTGTGCATTGAAAATTGCTACTTCTATAGCTGTAACTTAGAATCTTCCTAGGAATGTATTATTAAGTGAATGTTAAACATTTCTAGCTGAAGAACCTTCAAGTCTTAAGATAATAAATGTGTACTCCTTTCATAAAAAAAAAGACATTTATCAGAACTACTCCATCTCCTTTATCTGCCATTTCTATTTGTCCACTGATTCCTGTTTTGTAATTTCTCATAGTTATTATGACCTCTTACATTGAATCATCATCTATGCTATCCCTGTGTAAGATTAACTCTCATCCTTCCATTTCTACACTACTGAATCATTGTCACATCGTCCCTCTGTTTCCAATTTTACCTGCACCAATTCAGTCATATTTTCTGTTTCTTAAACAACTTTTACCAAGACACAAAGCTATTGATATGACTTCACTTCCTTAAAATGACTCCCCATTCTTTAAATAATGTCAATTCTCTTTAACTGAACGTACAGACCTGGCATGGCTCCAACATATCCAGCCTTTCATTTAGCCACAGTTTCCAACTTTAAAGCCATAGAGGGTTCATTAAGTATGGCCATTTCTGCAACTGCTCCACACGGTCATCATCCATGGACCTTTGGCAGGACATCAACCCACCCTACTCTCTTTCAACCAACTTCCTCCATCATCAAAATCCAATTCACATTTCTACTTTTGTAAAATCTTTCTCTACTCTTTAACTGGAGTTTATCACTCAAGTCCAATTTGTGACGTTTCATTATTTTAGTTTTTAAAAATTTGCCAAAGTGTGTATATGCGCACTTATCAGTGAGTAAGAGACAGAAGGATAAATCTCCCCACCCTATGGATATGGTATGCTGCAATCTCTTCTCCTCCATTTCTCATTATGTCAGGATTGGGGGCATACACACACACACACACACACACACACACACACATGCCTTGGGTATCTTTCGAGTCACTGGCTCCAGCACTCAAACTGTGGTCATGTAGGATAGTGGTCCCCAACCATCTTAGCACTAAAGACCTGCCTCATGGAAGACAATCCTTCACAAATGAGGGGGCGTTTAGCCCCAAGAACATCAAATCCATCATGCACCCCATTTCCACCACTACCACCTTGCAATATATAAAGAAAGAATCACAGAGCATTAGGGTTCATGAGAATCCAATACCACTGCTGATCCAGCAGGTGACAGAGCCCAGGTGACAACACGAGTGATGGGGAACAGCTGCAAACACAGACAAAGCCTCACTCCCTTGCCGCCCAGCACCTACAGCATGGCTTGGGTGGAGAAGGGGCCCAAATAGGCCACAGATGGCACTGTTCTGCAGCCCAGAGTTTTGAGACCCCTTACGTAGGATACGGCTCCCTTAACCACCAGACCATGGGCTGGTCTGTGCCACTTTATTATTTAGCAGTGACTTTCACTATAACAACTATAGCATTTATCAACTATTGTTCATTTATCAACGATTGTCATATGACTGCCTCCTCAATTAGACTTAACAGCCAGAATAATTTAATTCTTCAAATCTACCTCAGTCTATCCAACTGAACACATATTTATACATAAAAAGACTTTGCAAGACCTCACAAGACTAACAATGTTTCAAATCCTGGCCTCAGCAGCTTGGAGTTGTGTGTACATGTGTCACAAATCCTGACAGAATAGAGAAATGGAAGAGAAAAGACATGGCATGACCTTGCCCTATTGGGTAGTGTTTTCTAATCCCCCCATCCTGGCATGTGCACCTGTCCTCTGGAAACAAATTAAACAAATAAAAAGTGTGTGGGGAAAAATAATTAAAGAATAAGTTTAATCTTGGTACAAAAAAAGTTGAAATCCAAGTATAATTAATCATATGTACTTTCCATGAACTTTTAAAAGACTCCTCACACATTTACACACTAAATAAATAAATATATCATCAATAAATGAATGAAAAATGTGAGGGAGAGGATTTCAGACTAGAATAAAGGAATTTACCAAGATAAACCAAACATAAGCAAGTCGTTAAGTGCTTCAACTAAAATGATTTATGTATCAATCATTTTCATGTTTCTCTCTACAACCTAATTCAAACACTGGACTTTCAAAAGAAATAAAATGCCTAGGTAAACTAATTGGTGATGAAGTGATTATGCTTTGTTTTGTTTTTCTAATGAGGGAACTATAATCTTGAAAATATTCCAGTCCATACGCCAATGAGTCATTTTACAAAATGTAATAGTGTTTATACTGATTTTCAGAATCCTTTTCTGACTGGCCAGAACTAGCCTGCATGGGAAAGCACTGGTCTGACTACTACGTGGTAGGTTTTCAGAGAGTGTGTACAGAGCCCATGACCCAGGAAGGCTGCGTGACCTAAGGCTCACCCCACTGCAGAGAAGGAGGAAGGATGCTGGCTGCAGTAGAGTGACTAGTAAGAACAATAACCATTTCAATAATAAGCCAATAGGATTGTATCTTGAATTGACCATTGGAGCTGCACAAATCTTCATTTGCATAGCATGCTGAATTGAAGACTTGGGGAGAAATTATTTCTCCTTAACGTCCTATCTCCACAAACACATTTGGGGAGATATATTTTGAGCAATCCCTCTCTCTGTCTCCTGGATGACATCACCCATAATAAATCTGTCTTCTTCAGCAAACCTTGGGGGGCAGAGTCTGGCTCTTCTTCAGCCAAGTAGTAACACTTTTGCTATATGCTTAACAAATACAAAGACAAGTTATTTAAAAAAAAAAAAAGACATCTGTAAAAACACACATACACACACACACACACACACATACACACACACACCAAAAAAAAAAAAAACCAAGAAACTCTCCTAACAATGTACTTGAAAAATTTAAGTAAAATGAAAGTATTTTTTTTATTTTCTACAGTTAATTTTAGCATCTCATGTCATCTTGAAGATAAATGAGCCAATTTTCTGCAAAATCTATTATTAATCCCACCAATTATACATAGAATACCAAACTGTCTAATATTATACATTATCTACTTAAATTAGGATAAGTAACTCACTCAACTAAAAGGACTTGCTGTTTTTCCTTGAAATGTGACAACGGAGTACATGGACTCAAGGATAATTTTTCCCTCTTAGTCACAGTCTATCTTAAACCTATCCTCTATCTAAGCCTCCTTTTGATAGGAGACATTTTGTTCTCCTTTTGGAAGTAAGAAAGTATGCAATGTCTGTCAAATCTTTAAATCTCTAATTTGATATGAGTTTTAGAAAAGAACAGAATCTTTGGGTGTACAAATGATTAATGAGAGAAGTCTGAGCATTTCAGTATAGAGGATAAGGAGGTCAAAGGCCTATATATGATTAACTGGAATATTTTGGAAAGATTAGAATATGCCATATAGGTATTTATGTGCACATCTTAGATAATAAAAGAATAATAGGAGGTATAAATGAAAGTAAAGAGATAAACAAGATTTGTGACAAAAGGAAAAGAAGAAAACTTGCATTGGTAATAGATCTTCAAAGTGATTGTAGAAAATGGATATTATGAAAAAATTATACATGGATTTCAAAAAAATTTTGCATCAAAATAAACTAGTACTTTTGTTGTTTGCTACAGGGTATGTGTATTTACTGGAAAGAGACAGAGAAAGTGAAAAATTACCACTGGTCATGCCACAATTCTTTCCCTTCCATTCTCCTCTCAGGATTTGAGCATGTGGGCATATGTACCTGGTGTGATTTGTAAACTACTAGTCTGGGACTTGAACCACATGCTCAGCCATGTGGGACCCAGCCACTTAACCTCAACAACATCTGCTGACCCCAAAAATAAACTAATACATTATATAGCTCCATTTTTTTCCACAAACATTTTGAAGCTTTTCTCATATAGCAATAGTTTTGCCTAGATAGAAAATGGAGACTCACCTGCTATTCATGTTAAATATTCTTTTGTTTGCCTTTGAATTCAGAGCAGGAAGTATGAAGAAAAAAGTAAACACAATTATATGAGCATACTATGCAGTCTGCAGTCTAATTGGTTTACTAACTTATTTTTATTCAATCTGAATGTCAGCATTTTTTACTCTCACAAATCTCAAGTTCCCATTTCAAGGAAGATTGTTATCCTTATTCCCTAAATTGCCATGTCCTAAAAGACCCCTGCTCTGAGAGATGGAGTCTTAAAGACGTAAAAATCAAAGGGAAATGAACACTAGGTTTTTGTCCAGACTAGTGAATACCTCTATTGTTAGATTTAAGATCTTGATGTCTAGTTCCCTCTTCTCCACTTTTCCAAGGACTTGTGTTCCCTAAACCCATATTCTGTGTTTGCTTTCTTTGTCTTTACTGTTATGTTTTTAGACGTTATACATAATGGAAGTGAATGTAGTCAAATGTCAAGACTAATTTTAAAACATAAATAAACTGAGACGTGTAAGGAATGGATTAAGATGAAAACAAATTTATCTTTTTTTAATTTATTTAATTTTTTAATTATCATCATAATCTTGTTTATATTACATTCAATTGCATATAACTTTACAGTGTATTACATTGCTTTTTCAAAAGGGAATGCCATCACGTCAGTCAATACAGAGACATTAATCTCCCTACTTCATCATTCAATATCTTTTCATTATTTTTCCAATCATTATTATTATTCCAATTATTTTTTTAAACAGTCAATCGCTATTTCTCATTTTGCTTGTAAAAAGACTTTACCCATCATGAAATACTTCTCAGACCCATCCAGTTGAGAATACTATACACGTCATCATCAACAGGTTTCCCACTAACGTCCTGCCTCTCTATTGTTCTCTTGCTATCTTTCTCTGTCCTCTTCTCTTCACCTTCCCATTCCACACTGTCAAAACAAATTTATCTTTTAATGTAAATGCCTACTCATTTCCCAACTCGCTTTTTGTTATGACGGCATGGAGAGCTTTCAAGCTCTATTATGTTTTTAAAATTTTTAACCAAATGTATATTTTTTTCTGGAACATTATTGCTCATTTTATCTACTTTTGATATAAAAATAGCTTGATTTAATATATAGAAAGTTATCCTGGAAAGTGAAAGAGAGCTATATGTAGAAGGGGTTAACAAAAATCCCCAATGTATCTGAGGATGAAAATGTATCCAAGAAAAAACAGGAAGATTGCAAGTAATTAGGCAGACCAGGGTTGATTTCCTTCCTGTACCAAACAATCTACATGATTTCTAAAATCTCCACAGCAAATGTGAACCAAATTATAAGGCAGAAAAAAAACACATAAGAAATCATTAGACAAACACATCTGCTGGTATACTGCAACACAAAGTACCTTAAAGACATTGGGAGGAATCACAGCCCACATGCAATATTATGACCAAAAGAAATAGAAGAAGACTGAAATAAGGTAGAAATGTTACATTAAAAAATTCACAGATATCATGTACTCACTTAGCTATGAAACTTTAAAATGCAGTCAATATTTACATGAAAAATAAAAAATAAAATGCATAGTTACATTAACAAATGAGGCTAAATTATAATGAGCTCCATTTTCTCTATTTATAACCTAATGAGTTAAATTGCTTCTAGTTTTACAGTATTTGGTGCCCAAATTCCTAGAATCCTCTCTGCAGCTGTTGCATCGTATTGCCTTTCATCTTGGAAATAGAGAAACAATATTAACTATCAAATCAGATATACGAACAAATGGTCAATAAGTTATTTTAGGAAAAATTAATGCTAACCTAATAACAGTGAAATGATGTCACAGATCAAAAAGCGTTCGATGAGTGAGGAAAATTACTATTGGAAAATAAAATCAATGACAAAATTGTTGGCTCTGTAGTGTGGAAAATCAAACTATAACAATGTAAAATATACCTCTTTGCTATGTACATGTATATGTATTGTGGAAATATATATGTGTGTGGGTTTTTGGCGTGCTCACACGCATGCCTGGCATGATTTTTCAAGGCTCCAGATCCAGGACTCAAAGTGTGGTCAGTCATATTGAGTTCAGTGCCTTAACCACCTTAACCACACCACCTACTGACCACACTTCTTTGCTATTTTTTCTTTAGAGGTTTTGCTATTGGACGCATGCACTTGCCAGAGAGACAGAGAGAGACAGAGAGACAGAAAGCAAGAAATCACCCCCCAGGAGGATGGCCAGGCCGCGAGCCCCTCTCTCCAATCTCCTCTAGGGATCTTGGGCATGCACCCCCTCTCTCCATTCTCCTCTAGGGATCTTGGGCATGCACGCACATGCACCTGGTGTGAGTTTAAGCTACCGAATCTAGGACTCGAACTATGGTCGACTGCATGGGAGTTCAGCAACATAGCCATTACGCCAACTGCTGGTCCCAATAAAGGATATATTTTAAAATGACTATTCAAAGGGGATGCATATACAAAATTAGCTTTACAAAAAAAAAAAGTTAATCTTTTGTAAAGAAAACTACATCTATTTACATATGGAAAGTGAGCAGAGTTTACAAGCAAGCTCTTTACCCACCTTGGCATAGGAGGAAAGGACACCTGGCCCAGAAAAACAGGATCACCTTTGTACCTTCTGTCCTCACCCTCTCATACCATGAACTCAAACCCGTGTGGCATAAACCTTCAGTCACTTCACTCTCTTTTGAGCTTCATATGTTCCGGACTCCCACGTACATTTCTAGTAAAACTAACCTGTGGAACTAAACATAGGCACAGAAAAAAAATGCAATGCTGTGCAAAATTAACACCCATGGGAAGCTTCTGTGCTCAATTTAAGGCCTCTCTGGTACACCCAGCACACACATGCCATGATCCAGGGATGGCTGAGGCCTAGGCATGGATAGCAGTTACAGGACCCTGTGGGGATGCTCTCTCTCTCTCTCTCTTTTCCCTTAATTTGCTTATTAGATACTGTATGAGTGCCTTGATAAAAAAATACTGTAGCCTGTTAACATTGTGTGGAAACCATAAATCAGAATGAAAAAAAAATAAATGTTTTTTAATAAATAAATGCATAAGAAAAAAAACTTTAAAAAATGAATGCATTTCTGTTCCTGTTAATCTGGTTGTCAGTTTATTTCTTGGGCTGACAATAATTGAACCTTCTTACACTACTGAAGGAGGTCAATGAACTATTTTCTGGAGTGCCATTCTTACTAGGGACCCATGTCTTTATACTAATGCCAAAACAATATGAAACCCATGCAATTAAGCTTCATTTTACAGCTTTTGTATACATCAAGTGTTTCGTTTGGAAAGAATTTCATTCTCCCTAACACTTTGGTCCATTTCAATGCCTCTGGCCATTTTCCTGATTACTGGTTTAAACAGCAATCTCTTTTAGTTAATATTAGTTTGTGCCCAACAAAAATTGAATTGATGTTGAGGTGTCTGGGCAGAAAATACTGACACTCAGGATCTAATGAGGTAGAATGACCAGGAAAAAGATTCCTTGTGTCTCTTAGTATCAGGCATTCACAGTTCCTGTGCTGGAAAGAATGATGCTAATTTCTGAGATTTTCGAGCTAGAAATCACCACTGAAAGTCTTTGCGATGTTCAGAAATATGAAATATAAAAAGTCAAGACTTTCGGTCTTATTATCTGTCAGGATCACTTTAATGATTGAATGGTATTCATAAATATAAGTACATGTAACCAAAAAAAATAGCGTAAACCTACATGTTCACTCATAATATGTATTTTTGCCATCAAATTGGTCTCCCATTGTATAAAGGTCGATTTATTTCAGGTAGGTAGTTTCTTTGTCTTCATGGCATCATTACTCACGATGCTAATTATTATTGTGAGCTTTTATGTCATTAGATTGTCTTGTTAGTGTAACAGATTGTTACAAAATTAAATCTTCTCCTAACGCTCCAATGTCTGCATGACCCTGATCATTTTGAAAATTCAGTCACCATCTACCTAACCTTAGGAAATGAACAAAGGAAAGCCTATGTGGAGTCTTTTATACTGCTGAGAATATGACTTTAGAAAAATTCACAGAAGGAGACTAGCAGGTGGCATGGTGGTTAAGGCATTGAACACTCCACCATGGTTTGAGTCCCAGACCTGGAGGCTTGCTTTCTCACTTTCTCTCTCTCTCTCTGTTTCTCTCCAGTCAAATTAAAATGAAAGAATGAATGAATGAAATAAATATTAAAAAAAGAATAATTCACAGAATTATGTCAAGATGTTATTGTGAAATATATGACTATATGGTGATTTGGATGTCTCAGATTACATAACTTCTGTATGTGAGATGAACTCACTTATGATTATTCAGTTATGATTATGTCTACAAGTCCTCACTCTATGGGGTTGACTTCTCGCTCCAACTACATCTGTGTATTTTTGTGCTGTTCTCATAATTTTTCTGCAAGTTAGAAAAGGATACTGATAAAATCAAAGTTATTATTTTTTTCTCGTTTTAGCGGTTACATTTTACTCTAAAAGTTCATGTGTAAGTATGCTGGATAGCCATTTCATAATATTTTAAGTTTGATATTCTTTTATTTGCAGCTATCCAGTGGTAAATGTCATTCAAATAACAATATCTCCTGTAAAGTAGCAATACCTATTTACTTGAATGAAATATCTTGGTTAAGATTTTGTGAAAGAAATCATACATATATCACCGTAGGATTCTGTATATATATATGTATTTGTTTTAAAAGTAGGGAAAAGATATTGTTAACATGAAGGCATAGCTGCCTAGCTCACAAAAGTATGTGTGTGAAAATACTGTGTCTGTGATAACCCTCATTAAGGAGTTGTTCCTTCTTCATGCCAATCTTGAGACTCTATTACCAGGGAAGATTATAGTATCTGTTTCCATGTGCAGCAATTTTTGATCTAAGTAATAGATCTATGATCTGGTAGTTATCAGTCAAAATACATCTTTTGGATTTTTCAAAGGAGGTGGCAAGGGCAAAGGATTTTTTTCTGATGGTAAAGATAGGAAAAATGAGAACACATCTGTACACGCTGCATGGAATATGCTGGAATGAGAAGGAAGCCGATCTTAAGAGCTGAGAAGAGATGAGGGTTTAAAATACCATTGACTGCCTTAGACTACCTGTTTAAAATCTTAACTGAATTCAGATCCTCAAATGCCTTTTCTGATGCTTGATTTTTGGTACTGATAAAAACCTTCCTTTTTTGCTTAGTTTAAATTAGGCTTCTGATTTTTCAACTGAAATAGCAGGTGTCCAAAAAAGTAAACATTGATCAAGCAATATAATTGAATATAATTTAATGGTCACAAAAATACCTCCCTTACTCTTGCGCATGTGCTATTTCAAAGCAGAGGCCAACCTCAAATGATATCATTTTAGCCACAGTCAGGACACTGCACCTGGTGTGCACCTGTGCACACATGCCTGAAGTTGGGACGCTAACCACAGTTGGCCTTGTGATAATCAGTTCCCTCTACCCAGTGCTAAACCATTGCACTTCAAGACCAACCCTGGTCAGAGCCAGCAGATGGCATAGCAGTTACATTACTGGATTCCCACAGGGCCATCTGTAGTTTGAGTCCCAGACCAGGTAGCTTGAAATTCAAGCCAATGTTCATGCAAGATCTTGTGAGGAGAATGGAGGAAAGGAAATTTCAATGTGGCCATCCAAGGTCGATTTCTCACCTTCCCTCTATCTTTGTCTCTGTCTCTAGATCTCTCTGGCAAGTGCACATACCCTAATGAAAAAACCTATATTTAAAAAAAAGACAAAAACCTGGAGATGTTACCTTTCAAGATTGCTTTTAGATATCTAGTAGGTATGTGTGTTGTGAGGGCAACATGGTGCTAAGATAAAAATAGTATAGTTTAAAAAACTACTTTTACATTTATTTTGAAATCTAGCTTCAGAGTAATAGCCTGGTACTATAATGCAAAATAATTAAATTTGCACCGATTACAAAATTTGGAAAATTTAAGTCTCTTGAGGCTCCATAGAAATCTCTTTAGGTTTAATAAAAGTACATATTAATCTTGTGCAACAGGAAAAATGCAAAACATCATTGAGGATACAATTCTTTCAGACACATCATCTTCTTCCCTCCCCTCTGCCAGTATCACAAGACGAAAAGTGTTTGTTTGTTTGTTTTAATTTGGCTATAGCAAACATGTGCTCACACTAGAGAGAGGTAGAAGGTTAAAGAAAGAGGGACAATGAGAAATCACATCCCAGGGGAGATGACTACACTCCATTTCTGTCTCCAATTTTATGTCAGGATTTTGGGGCATACAAGCACATGCACCTGGTGTGTTTTTCAAACCACTGGGTCTTGGACTTGAACTGCACAGTTGATCATGAGGATTCAGCTGCCTTAACCTCAATTCCATCTGCTAGATTCACAAGACAAACTTGCTCTGTGACATTTGAACCTCCAAGCAATCTTACTCATCATTACTCACGATGCTAATTATTATTGTGAGCTTTTATGTCTTTAGATTGTCTTGTTAGTGTAACAGATTGTTACAAAATTAAATCTTCTCCTAACGCTCCAATGTCTGCATGACCCTGATCATTTTGAAAACTCAGTCACCATCTACCTAACCTTAGGAAATGAACAAAGGAAAGCCTATGTGGAGTCTTTTATACTGCTGAGAATATGACTTTAGAAAAACTCACAGAAGGAGACTAGCAGGTGGCATGGTGGTTAAGGCATTGAACACTCCACCATGGTTTGAGTCCCAGACCTGGAGGCTTGCTTTCTCGCTTTCTCTCTCTCTCTCTCTGTCTCTCTCCAGTCATCTCTCTGTTTCTCTCCAGTCAAATTAAAATGAAAGAATGAATGAATGAAATAAATATTAAAAAAAGAATAATTCACAGAATTATGTCAAGATGTTATTGTGAAATATATGACTATATGGTGATTTGGATGTCTCAGATTACATAACTTCTGTATGTGAGATGAACTCACTTATGATTATTCAGTTATGATTATGTCTACAAGTCCTCACTCTATGGGGTTGACTTCTCGCTCCAACTACATCTATGTATTTTTGTGCTGCTGTTCTCATAATTTTTCTGCAAGTTAGAAAAGGATACTGATAAAATCAAAGTTATTTTTTTTTTCTCGTTTTAGCGGTTACATTTTACTCTAAAAGTTCATGTGTAAGTATGCTGGATAGCCATTTCATAATATTTTAAGTTTGATATTCTTTTATTTGCAGCTATCCAGTGGTAAATGTCATTCAAATAACAATATCTCCTGTAAAGTAGCAATACCTATTTACTTGAATGAAATATCTTGGTTAAGATTTTGTGAAAGAAATCATACATATATCACCGTAGGATTCTGTATATATATATGTATTTGTTTTAAAAGTAGGGAAAAGATATTGTTAACATGAAGGCATAGCTGCCTAGCTCACAAAAGTATGTGTGTGAAAATACTGTGTCTGTGATAACCCTCATTAAGGAGTTGTTCCTTCTTCATGCCAATCTTGAGACTCTACTACCAGAGAAGATTATAGTATCTGTTTCCATGTGCAGCAATTTTTGATCTAAGTAATAGATCTATGATCTGGTAGTTATCAGTCAAAATACATCTTTTGGATTTTTCAAAGGAGGTGGCAAGGGCAAAGGATTTTTTTCTGATGGTAAAGATAGGAAAAATGAGAACACATCTGTACACGCTGCATGGAATATGCTGGAATGAGAAGGAAGCCGATCTTAAGAGCTGAGAAGAGATGAGGGTTTAAAATACCATTGACTGCCTTAGACTACCTGTTTAAAATCTTAACTGAATTCAGATCCTCAAATGCCTTTTCTGATGCTTGATTTTTGGTACTGATAAAAACCTTCCTTTTTTGCTTAGTTTAAATTAGGCTTCTGATTTTTCAACTGAAATAGCAGGTGTCCAAAAAAGTAAACATTGATCAAGCAATATAATTGAATATAATTTAATGGTCACAAAAATACCTCCCTTACTCTTGCGCATGTGCTATTTCAAAGCAGAGGCCAACCTCAAATGATATCATTTTAGCCACAGTCAGGACACTGCACCTGGTGTGCACCTGTGCACACATGCCTGAAGTTGGGACGCTAACCACAGTTGGCCTTGTGATAATCAGTTCCCTCTACCCAGTGCTAAACCATTGCACTTCAAGACCAACCCTGGTCAGAGCCAGCAGATGGCATAGCAGTTACATTACTGGATTCCCACAGGGCCATCTGTAGTTTGAGTCCCAGACCAGGTAGCTTGAAATTCAAGCCAATGTTCATGCAAGATCTTGTGAGGAGAATGGAGGAAAGGAAATTTCAATGTGGCCATCCAAGGTCGATTTCTCACCTTCCCTCTATCTTTGTCTCTGTCTCTAGATCTCTCTGGCAAGTGCACATACCCTAATGAAAAAACCTATATTTAAAAAAAAGACAAAAACCTGGAGATGTTACCTTTCAAGATTGCTTTTAGATATCTAGTAGGTATGTGTGTTGTGAGGGCAACATGGTGCTAAGATAAAAATAGTATAGTTTAAAAAACTACTTTTACATTTATTTTGAAATCTAGCTTCAGAGTAATAGCCTGGTACTATAATGCAAAATAATTAAATTTGCACCGATTACAAAATTTGGAAAATTTAAGTCTCTTGAGGCTCCATAGAAATCTCTTTAGGTTTAATAAAAGTACATATTAATCTTGTGCAACAGGAAAAATGCAAAACATCATTGAGGATACAATTCTTTCAGACACATCATCTTCTTCCCTCCCCTCTGCCAGTATCACAAGACGAAAAGTGTTTGTTTGTTTGTTTTAATTTGGCTATAGCAAACATGCAAGACGAAAACTGTTAGTTTGTTTATTTGTTTGTTTTAATTTGGCTATAGCAAACATGTGCTCACACTAGAGAGAGGTAGAAGGTTAAAGAAAGAGGGACAATGAGAAATCACATCCCAGGGGAGATGACTACACTCCATTTCTGTCTCCAATTTTATGTCAGGATTTTGGGGCATACAAGCACATGCACCTGGTGTGTTTTTCAAACCACTGGGTCTTGGACTTGAACTGCACAGTTGATCATGAGGATTCAGCTGCCTTAACCTCAATTCCATCTGCTAGATTCACAAGACAAACTTGCTCTGTGACATTTGAACCTCCAAGCAATCTTACTGAACCAAGTATCATGATTTCAGAGAAACACAGGCAAACCTTTATAGTAAGGTCTTTTATACATTGCTGGTCACATAACTCTTATCAAGTTGTGCAATCCACCAAACTAAACATTCTTAACAATATAAACAAGCTGGCCCTAAACTTTAAACTGCATGTTTTGAATCACAAACTAGCACATGCCGTTCTTATCTTACTCAAAGGTCAATATAACACTTTCAGTGAATCTCCAGATAAAAATATCAAGCTGTTCCAGTTCAACTGGAAGTCAATCCTATCCTGTATAGCCATAAATTAAAATATCTGAAACTATAAAATGTATCAAAGAAGCAATATAAAAAGAATGAGAAATCTACACTATTTTATAGAAGAATGAAGAGAAAATTAGACTATACATAAGACATCATCTTGGGATCAGCAGTTAGTATAATGGCTATGTTGCTGGACTCCCATGTAGTCGACTGTGGTTCAAGTCTTAGACCCAGTTGCTTAAACTCACACCGGGCGCGTGTGCGTGAGTGCCCAAGATCCCAAGAGGAGAATGGAGGAGAAGGGATTGTGGCATGGCCAGCCCCCCTAGGGGGTGATTCCTTGCTTTCTGTCTCTCTGTCTCTCTGGTGAGCACATATGCCCTATAGCAAAACCTCTTCAAAAAGAAAAACAGAAAACTTTCTATATTCATCCACTTTATATCAAATGTCAGGGTCCCAATGCTTTTTATAGCTGAGTAGGATTCCATGGAATACATGAGCCATATTGTTTTCATTCACTTTTCCTTTTCCAACATTGGGGTTGATTCCATGTCCAAGCAGTTGTGACTAATGTTACAATAAACTTGGGTATGGATGTGCAACTGTTTTTCTGACTGTGTCCCTGTCTTTTAGGTAGATACTTAAGAATGGAATTACTGAGTTACATGGTAGCTTTCTGAGCAGCCTCCATTTTGTTCTCCACAGTGATTGTACTATTTACATCCCTACCAACAGTGGAGGAAGTTTCTCTTTCCACTACAGGCTGGACAGCACTTATCATTCTTTATTATTATTACTATTATTATTATTATTATTATTATTTACATTTGAACCATTCTGACCTGGATTAGGTAGTATCTCATTATGGTTTTGATTTATATTTCGCTTATGATAAGAGATGTGGAGCATTTTTTCACATGCATTTTGACCATTTGTCTGTCATCCTTATGGAGTTGTATATTCAATTCATTCACCCATAGTTTTCCTCTAAAGAGGCAGTATTATTCTGTAGTGAATGGGCACTTGCCAGAAACACAGAGAAAGACAGAGAAAGAGAAAGTGAGAAATCACTCCCCAGGGAGGATGATCATGTTGCAATCCCTTCTTCTTCCTTCTCCTCTTGGGACTTTGGGCATGCACACATATACACTCAACATGAGTTAAAAACTGCAGTGTCCAGGACTCGAACTGTGGTGGGACATATGGTAGTCCACCTGCTGGCCCCCACTTGCCCATCTTTTAATTGCATGGATTATTTATTTATTTTAAGCTTTGTGGCTTAAAACTTATGCTGGGTATGCTTGCATGTGCTTACATGCCCCAAATACCAAGAGGAGAACAGAGAAGGGATCGTGGTGTGACCATTCCCCCTGTGAGGTGATTTCTTGCTTTCTGTCTCTCTGGTGAATTCATGCACCCTACAACAAAAAATTTCTCTCAAAAGAAAAAAAAGTCTTTGCCTACTCGAATATCTCCAAGAGCTTTCTCTGTATTTTCCACCAGTAGTTTCATAGTTACAGGTTTTATATTCAGATCCTTGATTCATTTTGAGTTGAGTTTTGTTAAGGATGAAAAATAGGATCTAATTTAATTTTTCTGCAGGTGGATGGATACCCAGTTTTTCAAGCATCATTTTCTGAAGAAATTTGATTTTTCTCATTTTGTTGTCCCGTGTCCCTTGTCAAAAATCAGTTAGCTGGATGTTTTGGGTTTATTTCTGTGATTTCAATTATGTTCTGTTCCTCTACCTGCCTGTTTTTGTACCCATACCATAATGTTTTGATTATCACAGTTTTGCAATATGTTTTGAGGTCTGGAAATGAGATCCCTCAAACTTTATTCTTTTTTGCATAGTATTGCTTTGGCTATATAAAATCTTTTATGATTCCAAACAAATATTATGATATTATTTCTAATTCTGTGAAGAATATCTCTGATGATTTGATCAGAATTGCATTGAATTTTTAGTTTAATTTGCATAGTGTTAACATTTTGATGATATTTATTATTCCAATGCAGAGAAAATCCAAAAGAATTCACAAAAATTCCTGGAAGAGTTAAATGTATATGTTAATGTTTCAGGACACAAAATCAACATGCAAAAATATATAGCATATTTATACACCAACAATGAAGAAACTGAGATATAACTGAAAAAATTAATCCCATTTACAACAGCCACAAAAAACATATGATACCTAAGAATAAACCTAAACAAATAAGTGAAAGCCTTCTACCAAAAAAAAGTGAAGAATAAATGAAAATGATACTAAAATGTGGAAAGACCTCCCATTTTTAATATTCTTTAGCCAAACTTTTCATATAGAAGAATGACAGTTGTTTAATTCTGTATTCAAAGAACATATCTCCCAACTCATTATGCAGCAAAGCTTAGAATAGGTTTTTGAAAAATAGATAAATACTTTTAAAAGTTAAAGAACATGACTTTTAAATATGCAAAGAAAACTTTGGGATAAAACTACTTTATTAAATCTCGACGCAGTTTAAAACAAAGGCAAGTTTCTCAGACCTTTTTGTCTATCCTTCTCTTGTCAAAAAACAAAAAAGAAATGTTACTAACGACTATTCACCCTGTTTTAAGTATTCGCCCAAGTTAACACATTTTCTACTCAGAATGCAATAAGTTAGCTTTCATAGTATTGAAAGATATTTGTTCATAATATTTTCAGCTGAATATCAATTTAATCATGATTTTAAGACATTTATTGGTCATTTCAAACTATGGCAATATTTCATATTTCTTTCTTCTCAAGGCTATGTGACATCCCTTTTTCTGAAATGTGAATGTGAGCCTTTGTTTTGTGGCTTCACATTTCATTACTACATGTATTAAGATTCCTTGGGGTGGGGGACCAGTAGATGGCATAATGGTTACAGTTATTACTACATGTATTAAGATTCCTTGGGGTGAGGGACCAGCAGATGGCATAATGGTTACATTGCTGGACTTCCACATAGTCCACCAGAGCTTGAGTCCCCGATCATCTGGCTTAAACTCATGCCGGGCACGTGTCTGTGCATGTCCAAAGTTCTGAGAGGAGAAAGGAGGAAAAGGGATTGTGGTGTGGCCATCACCCCAGGGGGTGAGTTCTTGCTTTCTGTCTCTCTGTGTCTCTACGTCTCTCTGGCAAGTGCAAGCACCATATAGCAAAATTCTTTTCCCAAAAATAAAAATAAAGAAGATTCCTAGGGATTGTGTGCTGATTAAATAGTTTTCTGCATTTTTTTTTATTTTAAGTTGAGATTTTTATATCTCTTATATCTTTGGTTTTTTATCTCATTACAAGTATGATAACAAATACTACTGTATATTGACCTTAAACTTCAATACTGTCCAACTTCTTTTCTAGAAGATACTGGAATTAACAAACAAGTATTTGTTATATATCATAGAAATAGCTAGTGAGTAGGGTCATAGAATAATTTTATAGTTGTTGGGAAACTACTGTTATGAAAAAGGAATTGGGCCAGCCTATGGAACGGTGGTTAACGTGGCTGAATCTCATGTAATTGACTGTGCAGTTCAAGTCCCAGACCCAAAAGCATCAGAAACATTCGGGGATATGTACCTGTATGCTCAAAATCCCAATAGATAGGAGATATGGAGGAGAAGGGATTAAGGTATGATCATTCCCAATGGGGGATACTCTCTCACTTTTTGTCTTTCTTCTGATAGTACATGTGCCCTATAGCAAAATTACAAAAAGAAAATAGATAAATAAAAAGAAATTAAAATAAGTTAATTTGCAGAGACAGGAAACAGCTTTATGCTTTGCTACGAACTTATAAAATGTACACACAACACATTTAGCAATGTCAAACGTCTTTTAATAAAATATAGCTAATGTTTAACTGTGAAATTAATCACAATTTATCATTCAAGCATTCTTCTGGCAGTACAAGCTTTCGATAGTCTTCATAGTTTCAAAATATTAATATGAGCTATATCTCACCAATGGAATTGCTGTCCAGGTAGGGAGACAGAATACTGATATTTCCTACTTCATCATCATCCCACAATCATTTATCACTGGAACTTATATTTTGTTACTTTCTATCTTTCTTTCATGAGAGAGAGAGAAATAAACAGAAAAAGAGAGTAAAAAAAAACACTTACTCGGGTTTTGCACTGACACCCATCAGTCCAGATCATGGGCACAAAGCCTATGTGAACAGGTTGACCTGGGAACTGAACATTTGAACATTCAAATGTATCCAGTATCACTTGAGCAGCTGCTGCTGGGACACTGAGCTGGCCCAGATCAATGGAACTTTTTATTTTTCAAACATACAACTTATAAATCCTTGAGGGTTTACTACATGAATTGAGACCTACAAAACTCTTAAAGAAGCACACACTGTACCAACATGAGTACATTAATATAACATTTTTTATGGAGATATTATTTTCAGATATGAGGAATTACAGTATAGACTAATCCATCCTAATTTTAAAAGCTGAAGTCAGAATGCAGTATTATAAAATATTTGAACAAGTTTGAAGTTGTAGCTCAGTTTCTAATGGGAAAATTAACAGTTAGAATAATTTAAAACAACAGCAATAAAAATGTGCTTGGATGCGTCACAATCTCTGTGTGGCTATCCTATGGTCAACAGAATAAAAAAAGAAAAAGAGAGGAGCTCTTGAGTACTGGTTTATTAAATAAGTAGCTTAATTGCATTTTCATAAATCATCTCATGTGCTTTTATTGCCCTAGGGTGCTGATGATACTAAGAAGCTGTGACAGAAGCATTTCCTAAGAACCATCAAAAATGCACAGGTGTGCATCACATCAAGAAACCTTCTGCATTAACTATATTTTTTTCTCATGAAATGCCCAAATGTATATGGCACAGTGATTATGAAATGAAGTTGTGTATCGTTTATATAACTTACTCTTCATCTGTTTGACACTTCACAAATAAGAAAACAGCATGTGAAAATGTTCAGTAGGATATGTCCTGAAAAGTTCCATTGAACTTTCGGATATGCACTGGGGTCTGTTATGTATGAAAATGCAGCAAAAAACTGTTAAACGATAATTATAATTGGAGGTTCATGCCTACTTTCTCACATTTAATGAAATTTCAAATGACTGTTGTCTTATGTAATGTAGGGGCACACAAACAAGCAAAAAAACAGAAATGGTAGCGCAGCATTGACACGTGGTAGTGTTGGTCTAAACAGAGTGAGCAAGAGATCCACAGTATGCTTTTGAATATGTGGCAAATTGCATAATCCCAAAGCTAATTCGATCATTGTAAGGAACATGTAAGACTGAATTGCCGACATGTATTTGAGAATGTACAAGTTTAGGTAGCCTTTTTTCAACCTCCTGTTACATCAGTTCCTTAAATTTTGAACAAAACAGACAATGCTGTAGAAAACTAATAGGCTTACAGTTGGGTCCGATAATAAAGATTTTAAGAGGAAAACAATGTAAGGATTAGGTTTTCAGACTGTAAGGGGACACACGATTTGATAGGCATAAATAACTTCTTTTCAGTCTTATTTTCTCATCTGAAAAATAGAGTAATCTGTGACATTATGTCCCAAGAAAGAGTCTTCAGTATTACGTGGCGTATATGCACCTGTGAGTACTGCATGATGTAAGCATGCTAAATAATGTGAAGGGCATTAGTTTTCAGATAGTCAACATTTTACCTCAGAAAAAGCCTGTGGTCTCTTGGCACTCTTACTCAATATTCCTTGTTGCAACCACATTGGCTTTGTCATTGCACACAATTAAGGCAAATAATTCCTCCTTCAACATATTATGGAACCATGGGACTGGCAGTTAGCGTAATGGCTGTGTCACTGGACTCCCATGTAGTCGACCTCGGTTTCAGTCCCGGACCCAGTGGCTTAAAACTCTCGCCAGGCATGTGTGTGTGCGTGCCCAAGATCCCGAGACGAGAATGGAGAAGAAGGGATTGCGGTGTAGTCATCCCCCCCGGGGGGGGGGTGATTTCTCACTTTCTGTCTCTCTGTCTCTCTCTGTCTGTCTGGCGAGCACACACGCCCTATAGCAAATAATAGTAATAATAGTAATAATAATAATAATAATAACACACAAAAACAAAACAAAAACAAAACATATTATGGAACCATGTCTACTGATGGCAAAGCCTTGAAAACTAAAGAAAGAAAAGGACAATTTTAGAGCATCTTGCATTTTTTAGGGGATTATAAGAACAAAATAAAGTCTATTACAGGAACTATGCCTTATTTTACTCATAGATAGGGTCATACACTATATTCTAATCTTCCTTATACTGTGTCACAGAAATTCATCCAGAAGAAGAAGATTGTCATTGAGCATGCAGTAACATGTTCTCTAGAAATAAAAAAAATGAAGTTAGTCTTCTCTATTGGCATATAAAACAAGTTGCTAGTTTTGGCTAGTTGGCGTTAAGAATTTGTTTATCTCTTTAGATTATGCTGGTCATAATCTGCAAAATAAAACAGTTATATACTTAAATTTATTTAAAACATAGAAAATGTGCATTTTGATTTTTGCATGTGTTTAAATATGTGGTAGTGCATGTGGACTTCAATTTAAAATGAACCAAGGATACATATTTTCCCAAAATTACATTAGGGGGTACTGAAACAAAAATATTTGGAAACCACAACCTTCAGTTCTTTCTAGTATTACTGCCTTAGACAGGAAGGTAGTAGTTAAGAATATCCCGGGACCAGCAGTTAGCGTAATGACTATGTCACTGGACTCCCATGTAGTTGACCACGGTTCGCATCCTGGACCTGGTGGCTTAAAACTCACACTGGGCGCGTGTGTGTGCGTGCCCAAGATCCCGAGAGGAGAATGGAGGAGAAGAGATTGCAGCGTTGCCGTCCCCCCTGGGGGGTGATTTCTCACTTTCTGTCTCTCTGTCTCGGTTTGTCTGGCATGCACATGGGTCCTATAGCAGAAACCTCTCCAAAAAAAAAAAAAAAAAAAAGAATATCCCAATATGCTTTATGTTTTACACTGAAAAGAGGAGACAGACATTTAGTAAACTAAGTCTTTGTTTTATTTCTCTCAATGTATGGGATTCTTTTAAAGTTTAGGAACTACAGTGAAATATCCATCTCCTGGGCATCTCTCTGTTGTATGTATCTATATTTTATATTTTTTCCTTCACAAAAAGATTAAAGCTAGCTTTTAAAGTGAGCATCCCAGATCGCACAATCACGACAATTGTGGCTGGAAAGACAGGGCTATCCCATTGTGATTTATAATCAAGTATTTCAAGGAAAATTATCAAACATCAGAAATCTTCCTTCGAGAGACAGAGAATGGCTTAGAAATTTTTTATGAAACAATAGCAGACCAGGATAACTATTAAGGCGGCCCGGCTAACAGATCCCTTGTGTTTCTTTCTGAAATGCATTGACAGTGTTCGTTCAGGGATGCGGATTTAGAATAACAGTGATTATAAAGAATTTCTACTTGGTATGCCTTGTACACATTCTAAAAAGAAAAATAAAATATCAACAACATTTTGTACTCCATAAAGAGGCACGGTGATTAAACGTAATTGAAAAAAGTGTAAAAATAAATAAATAAATAAATAAGAATTTCTATTTGAAGGATTTTGAACTATGAAATACAGACAGTGTTAATAGAGCTGTGGGTACTACAGTGAACGCACCTCACTTATGCAAGAGCTTTAATGTAAACAGTCTACCAAGAGAGATACATAGACATGCAAATATTTGCAGGGGAATTTATTGCATTCTCTATGGGAGAACAGATTAAAGTAGAGGAAAATGTACATAAGCCTTTCAACAGTGAAAAATCTTAACTAAGAAACAAAGCTGTCAAAAACTATATTCCCAAGAAGTTGGAAGATGATTACAGGTTCCCGGGGCTGCAAAATGAATCAAATAAATTTTATTGTGTTATTTGGTTGCTGAGAGTGAAATCTTTCTCGAAGAGCAGGAAATCTTTCTTTCCTTTTATAAATGTTACCTTCATTTTATTTATTTGAAGCAGCTGTTGAGAAACAATGAAATTTGGAGCCCAGTTGAAGATAACAGATTTTTATTAACCACAAATTTATTTGCATATACCAGCATACCAGATCCACAAGGGAAATTAGTGAACTAAAAAAGATTGAAGAAAAGAAGTATGTGCATAGACCAGACAGCCCTGAGAAGGTTCGGTTCTAAGTATGGCACTTGGCTTGGTCATTATTAACATTCTTGCTAATATAATGATCCAATTTAATTTTGAATCTTCAAGTTAGATGGATAATTTAACTGAGCTGGCTGTTCCTCCCATTGCTCAAAAGACAGCCTTTTGCTCATGGTGATCAATGTGACAACATTTTCTTAAATTCACATTTTCATATAACAACGAGTGCTAAGACGTGTCTGTACTAGTTTGATCATTCCAGGACAATAGACAATATTTCAAGGCCTAAGTAAAACAGATTTAATTGCTAAACAAGATTTCAAGGCACTGAACTTCATTTTAATCACAAACAAGCTGCAAGGCAATTTTCAATTACAGCAGCTTTTTATTTTTCTCCAGCTGTGTGTCCCCGCTGATTCCTGAAATTACATGTAAGTTGTCCCAGATTTTGAAGTGGTGTACCTACTGAGGTTTTTCTTTTGTCAGTTGATGAAGTATCTGTGATTAGAACTTAAATAAATTGGCATTTATAAGATGCATTACCCCACCCTGTATATTTTAGGACATGATGACTGAGCGGGAAGAAAGTCTGCACTATCCCCCAGTGACAAGATTCTTCCTAATTAGGCTGCTGGTGTTGCAAATACTCACCTCTTCCGCACGAACATCAAAAGATAATGTGGGAACTAAGCCCTAGAAAAAGTAATCTGTAGGGTATTAGACAATCAGGTCAATAATGCATTGTATTTTCTAAGTTCTGTAAAGTTCCAGCTTTTAAGGAAGTTTTCCATGTGCAGCTCAGTGTTCGTATCATACAATTGTTTTACTATGACGCCAGAGTGTGAGGGAGTTGAGACAGATGGACCTAAATCTGAAGAGTTCGAAGCAGTTATGTCTCTTAAGAGAAATAAAACAGCATCCTTTAAAAGGACCAAGCAACAATACTAAAGGAACATAAAGAATAAAGTATATTTCAACATGGAGTTGGGTTTGCTTTCCTTACTGAATTATGTCTCTGTTGCTTTTTCTTTGTTCATTTATTCAGGAGCTATTTCCTAAACATGCATTTGACAGTTATAATATGAAAGATATTTTACCCTTTTGCAAAGTACTGAGCCACACAGACATACTCTCAAAGGTACAAGGAGAAAAGATAAAGAAGACCCAAAGAAGGGGCCAGCAGATAGCATGGTGGTTGAGGTGCTGGATTCCCACATGGCCGAATGCAGTTAGGATCCAGGACATGGTGGCTTGCTTTCTCATTTTCTTTCTCTAAAGAAAAAGAAAAGAAAGAAAGAAAGATTGTTAAAAAGAGATTACCCAAACAAGATAGAGTATGCAAAAGACTACAGAAAGATGATAGTGAATCAATGCCAGTGAAATTTCTGCAGCTTCCTGAGGAGATATTTTCCCAGAATTAGGAAAAATACATAAAGAGCACAAAAAATTGGAATTGAGTTTCAGAATTATATAAATATTAACTTTTGTGAGACCAAGAGTTGGCGTAATGGCCTTGTCGCTGGACTCCCATGTAGTCAACCGCAGTTTGAGACCCAGACCCGGTGGCTTAAACCCACACTGGGCACATGTGCATATGTGCCCAAGATCCCAAGAGGAGAAAAAAGAAGAAGGGATTGCAGCATGGCCATCCCACCTGGGGGGTGATTTCTCGCTTTCTATCTCTCTGTCTCTCTCTGTCTTTCTGGTGAGCCCATGTGCCCTATAGCAAAAACCTCTAAAAAAAAAAAGAATAAAAAATGAATAGATATTAACTTTTGTATTCATTTTAGACTGAGATGGTTGATTAGTGTATAATTATGATAGACTGTATTCTATTGGTACTGAAAGCCACAGAAAAGATTTAACAAGAACATTGCACTAAACATTAAAAAGCAAACAAACAAACAAAACGGTTTTGTTTTAAGAGGGCAATTGGGATATAATATACAAATATATTACACAAGTTACAAAGTGCAGGCAGGGAAGCTCACAGGCAAAATCATTCAGTTATTTAATGGCTGTTGTAGGTGTTGACTGCATGACTTAATGGATCCAAAGGTGTAAACTCTGAGACTTGAACATAAAGGTTGAAAAT
>NW_006159636.1:266053-286079 GCF_000334495.1 Tupaia belangeri chinensis
TGTCTCTCTCTGTCTTTCTGGGGAGCCCATGTGCCCTATAGCAAAAACCTCTAAAAAAAAAAAGAATAAAAAATGAATAGATATTAACTTTTGTATTCATTTTAGACTGAGATGGTTGATTAGTGTATAATTATGATAGACTGTATTCTATTGGTACTGAAAGCCACAGAAAAGATTTAACAAGAACATTGCACTAAACATTAAAAAGCAAACAAACAAACAAAACGGTTTTGTTTTAAGAGGGCAATTGGGATATAATATACAAATATATTACACAAGTTACAAAGTGCAGGCAGGGAAGCTCACAGGCAAAATCATTCAGTTATTTAATGGCTGTTGTAGGTGTTGACTGCATGACTTAATGGATCCAAAGGTGTAAACTCTGAGACTTGAACATAAAGGTTGAAAATTAAAAGTGTAAAGAAACAATGAACTGGAAAAATGTGTTGATGGGTTGGAAAATAATGCAAGTTAAACTAAATTAAGTTAGGTATGGCATTAATTTAAATTTAAATATTAAAAAGCTTGTAATAATTTACCTTTATCACAGTTTGTGAATTACTGAACAAATAAAAACACACATGAAACTGAGTAATATATTTTCACAAATTATGACTTTGGAGATACAAAAACCAGTCACTATTTCTCTTATTATCTACCTCCTTCTCTAAGTTTCCTTACTCATTAACACATCAGCACCGCAATTATAACTTAAGAGTTACCTAAGAAAGAGTTACCTGAGAAAGTGAATATAAAGATTACGTCAAGATTTACCCATTCTAAAGAGGGTTCCTTAACCTCAAAGCCAGCTCAACTAACTTTGCAGAAATGTTCAACATGTTTTTGAATTTTGATTTATACCAAGTTTCTGATCTTCACAATTACTCCGTCTTCTTTCCCAATGACTGTATTGTATAACTTTATTCTAATTTCCATGTGACTCTGCATCCTAGTCCTTTCTCATCATGAATTTAGGGCACATATATTTATAACTCACTGTTGATTAAATATCTATTTATTTTAAATGTATTTTTTTGTTATTTTAAAAGACACGGCTTTGCCATGTTAAAATCCCCTCGCTTCAGCCCTCCAGATGAGATTATAGGTGTGTACCCCCATGCTCCACTCTTTATAGAGAAGTACAAGTGTGTACCCCCATGCTGTACTCTTTATAGACAGGTACAGGTGTGTACCTTCATGCCCCACTCTCTATAGACTGGTACAGGTGTGTACCTCCATGCCCCACTCTTTACAGACAGGTACAGGTGTGTACCTTCATGCCCCACTCTCTATAGACTGGTACAGGTGTGTACTCCCAGACTGTACTCTTTATAGACAGGTACAGGTATGTACCTTCATGCCCCACTCTCTATAGACTGGTACAGGTGTGTACCCCCATGCCTCACTCTTTACAGACAGGTATAGGTATGTACCTTCATGCCCCACTCTCTATAGACCGGTACAGGTGTGTACCCCCATGCCCCACTCTTTAGAGAAGACTAACTCAGGTCAGCCCTGAGCTCACTCTCCTCCTGTGCCAGGTTCCCCAAGTAGTTGAGATTGTAGGAACTGCCACTGTATCTGGTCTTTAGGTTGGACCAGAACTGAACCCCGATCTCCCATGTGACTTTGGTACATGGCATTTTAGCCACACACCAACAGAGCTGGCCCTAAGTGATGACTCTTTAATGATTACTAAGGTTAAACTTTTTTTGTGTGGGCTTATTGACCATTTGAATCCCTTCTTTGGTGAATTAATTAATTCTCAGTTATTACTTTCTTTTATTAATTTAGTGAGAGAAATAGAGAGGAAGGATAAAAATCATCCTTCAGGGGGGACCCCTTCTCTTCTATTCTCCTCTCGGAATTTTGGGTACACACACAGATGCGTGGTATAGTTTTCTTTTATTTTTTTAAATTTTTGTAATTTTTTATTTATTTACTTTTAAATTATTTTATTTATTTTATTTTATTTTCCCACAGAAGAACAGGTGTGAGAGAGAGAGAGAGAGAGAGGAGAGAGGAAAGTGAGAAAGCAAGACACCAAGGCCAGGACTCAAACCGTGGACAGCAATACTCTTTATAGACAGGTACAGGTATGTACCTTCATGCCCCACTCTCTATAGACTGGTACAGGTGTGTACCCCCATGCCTCACTCTTTACAGACAGGTATAGGTATGTACCTTCATGCCCCACTCTCTATAGACCGGTACAGGTGTGTACCCCCATGCCCCACTCTTTAGAGAAGACTAACTCAGGTCAGCCCTGAGCTCACTCTCCTCCTGTGCCAGGTTCCCCAAGTAGTTGAGATTGTAGGAACTGCCACTGTATCTGGTCTTTAGGTTGGACCAGAACTGAACCCCGATCTCCCATGTGACTTTGGTACATGGCATTTTAGCCACACACCAACAGAGCTGGCCCTAAGTGATGACTCTTTAATGATTATTTCTGATTTTATTTGATATCTTTATTATGGTAAAATTATAAAGGGAATTTTACATTTAGAAATGAATAGGTGGATGCCAAATGAAATAAATACCCATCTAGATATAGTTATAAAACTGTATTATGTGTATGTGACGGTATGTGTGCACTTAAAATCGAAATAGAATAATAAAGAAAGGGATGGTAAAGAACATGAAGAAATTACTAATTACTTGACATATGTTTTAGTCTTTCAATATAAAAGAATATCTATGAGAATTTTTTTTGTTATGACCCTAATTTCTTCCTTGTTGTCTTAAATTTTCCCAATTAATCTCAGTTCCTATGAATAAATTCAGCTCCTAGGAATAGTTAAACTGAACACAAACCCTAATAATTAACAAATTGTGATTTGTAAAAGGGTACTCGTGGATAACTTGTTTTAAAACATTACCCTTTGATATTACTTTCTGAGTCTCATTTAATTATTTCATGTTAAACATTATGGAGTATTTAGTGCATATTTCTGTTCACCCAGACTGAAAAACCAATGAAAAATAAAACTTTAATAGAATAAACGTATTTCAACTGAAGTTCAGAAATATTTATTCAAACTATTTTTCCTCATTAATTTCTGCTTTCTGCAAACCTATCAATTAGGCATTTCAATTTATATAAAATATATAGGAAAGTCAATCTTTGTGTGTCTATGTGTATTTGGAAATTAATCTCACAAGGAATAGCTTTAACTTGAAATGAATAGCAATTTTTAGGAGTTCATATTTCACTGACAGACCTAGTCTCTCTGTGAATATTTTTCTAATGCATTTTAATAAGTAATTCTTGTTATAACTGCCATAGTACTTATTTTTGGCATTAAAAAACTCTCTTATTAGAGACAAGGTGAATAATGAATAACCTAGGCTGTAAATTAACTTCTATTAAGTCACAGGACTTTGTAAAGTGCTCAATAAGTATTAGATTTTGAGCATTTTATTTGCATTATTCCTGTCAAAAACAAACAAACAAAAAACTCCAAACGCTTTACTAAGGTATACTCCACTTGAAGAAAGAGCAGGTTTGATACTGCAGTGCCACTTAGACTTCTTTTTCACTTAAAAGTTGGAAGGAAGGTAAGAAAGAGCTGTTAAAGTTACATCTTCAAGATCTAAGCTAAAGATCATTAAATAATGATATTTAATCATTAAACTAATTGGACTCCAGTATAATAACAGTGAATTATCGCAGAAATGTCTGCAGGTAGAGCATCTCTGAGAGCAATATAGTACAAAGGGAAGCCCAAATTCAACATGATCAAAAACACTAGAAAAAAATAGAACCTGGGTATCGCTAACAGTAAACTCAGAGGAACTCTTCTTGTTCTTAGCACAAAACCTCACCCTATATACCTGTTTTTCTCATTTCCTATTGCCCAATACACCAAGACCGACTTTCCACAACAACAAAATGGTAAGAAATGCTAAAATACGAGGAAATTCATAGGCTAAAGAAGCAAAGTGAACATCAGATCTGTACTCACATATGACAGATTTGGGGATTATCTCATAGGGATGTTAAAATAGCTATGATCGATACGTTAAGGGTTCATATGAAAAAACTAGAACACATTAAAGAAGTAGACAGGTAATGTAAGCAAAGATATCACAGATTCCAAGAAAAGAATTAGAAACAGAGGCCAGCAGGTGGCATGGTGGTTAAGGCGCTAGATTCCCACGTGGCCAACCATGGTTTGAGTCCTGTGAAAATCATGCCAGGTGCATATGCATGTGTGTGTGTGCACAATCCCGAGAGGAGAAGGGAGAAGTGATTGAAGAGTGGTCATACTTCCCTGGAGGTGATTTGTCACTTTCCCTCTCTCTGTATCTCTCTCATCTGCAAGTGCATGTACTCTACGGTAAAAACCAAAAAGAAAAAGAAAGAAAGAAAAGAATTGGAAAGGAAATGCTAGAAATAGAAAATGCTTAAGATGTGCATATCAGTAGACAAGACATAGGGAAGAAAAGTATCAGTGAGTCTGAAGATAGGTCAATAGGAACTCCACAAACTGAAATGCAGAGAGAAAGAAAAAGAGAGAGACAGAGAAAGATAGAAAAGAGAGAGAGAACATTCAAGGATGATGGGACACTTTCAAATAACATATAAAAGAAGGTAGCTTACCTCTCAATATAGCATTCATTGTTGCCTTAAAGAAGAGAAAGTCTTCTGAGCCATTCCATTGAAAAGAGTGGGTGGATCACTTTTATTGAAATTCAGATTTTAGTATTTCCACTTGTCTGAGCCTTTTTCTGCTTTCCTCTACCCTGTTCCATGCATTTCTGGCATATCAATTTTATCATGTGACATTGCTTTCCCCAAGTTTTCAAGAGTCTTCCCAGCATATTATCTGGAATATTATATCTCCCATAATTCTTCTTCTTTTTTAAAATAAATTTAACAATTAATACCTTATTACGAGCAAAACATCAACCAAGTGCAACCGAATGCAAACAAGAACAAACTTGCAAAAGAAAATGGGTGATTGGGACTCCAGAAACACATTGAGAGCTGTCCTTTGGCTTTGACCCACACACTCCCAGTGGCCTGCTGCTATATTGGCAGAGACATACAATTTTTTTCTTCTTTTTTTTAAAGGATGGATTATTACTATTATTATCATTATCATAATCTTGTTTATATTACATTGAATCACAAATAACTTGAGAGTGTTTTACATTTCTTTAACCAGAAGGCATACCATGCATATCAATCAATACAAAGACATTAAAATCCCCATAATCCTCACATAGCTTTTCATTATTTTTTTCCAGATTATTATTATTATTATTATTATTCCAATGATTTTTTTTAAAAAAACATTCAATCACTATTTATCACGCTTGTGAAAAGACTTTACCCAACATGAAATACTTCTCAGACCAGTCCAGTTGAGAATGCATGTCATCATCAACAGGTAAAAAACCATTTCTGTGTGCCATTAATGTCATACCTCTCTATTTGTTCTCTTGCTATCTTTCTCCAAACTCTTTTCTTCTACCATCCCGTTCACACCATCTTCATCATCGCTAGCTATTTTCACTGCTTTTATGTCCTCTAATATTTCAATCTCTCCCATAAAGCCAGAATTCTCCTCAGGGTGCTAGATTCTGTCTTCTGGCAGAATGCTATCATGTCTAAGAACTAATCCAACTTTGTATTACTTCTCAGAAGCCTCAGGATTCAAATGAATAGATTGAATCTCCTAGCTCTTGCCAGAAAAGTTTGGCTAAGTATTACAGCTTTTTCAACCAATAGTCTATCTTTTTATAAAAATTTAATTATTCTATGAATAAATGAGAGAGAGAAAGATACCTCACCCAATAGCGTCCCAATGCGGTGATCTACCACCAGCTCTTAGCCAGCCCTGGGTCACAGTAAGCATCTGCTCAGCATACTCAGGGATTCCTACAGCCTTAGCACCAGAAACCTCCCCATGTGGGATTGTTTCACAGAGTGCTGTGCTTTACGCCTGAGCCACAGTCTCGGCACCTTCCTTCCTTTAGCCAACCAATGAAGTACTTGCTCAGCCCAATACTGTTGTGTCTAGGCAGTAGGTTATTTCTCTGGCAGCCAAAAAGGTAAATGAAAATAGGGAACCAGCAGTTAGTGTAATGGCTATGTCGCTGGACTCCCACGTAGTCGACCGCGGTTCGCATCTCGGACCCGGTGGCTTAAATCTCACGCCGGGCACGTGTGGCGTGACCATCCCCCCTGGGGGGTGATTTCTCGCTTTCTGTCTCTATGTCTCTGTCTGGCGAGCGCATGCGCCCTATAGCGAAAACCACTCCAAAAAGAAAAAAAAAGAAAAGAAAATCACAATAAGATACCACCTAACCCCAGTCAGAATGGCTAAGTTAGAAAAACAAAAGGTAAGTGCTGGTGGGGATGTGGTGAAAGGGGAACTCTCCTACATTGCTGATAGGAATGGAAATTGGTCCAACCACTGTGGAGAACTGATATGGAGGCTACTCACAGATCTACAAACATAATAACCATATGCATAGGAAAGAAAATTTGGGGGAAAAAATAGAGAGGTGAGACATTTGTGGGACACAGATATGGTTTATATCAGTTGATGAGGGTAAATGAAAATAAACTAGTGCATTTTTTGTTGTTGTTTTGTCTGTTTGTAAATTAGAGATATTTTTATGTCTTAAATAAAAGGAGTACTCACCATTAACAAGGAGATGTTGACCCTTGGTATACTCAAGGCATTCAGAGGAACTGAAGGACTCATGATTTTTCAGTTTGTCAGTCCTCATGACCCTTTATCAGCATTACAATAGCACTTTTCCCTGTTAAATACATACTTTTTTTAAAGAACTATTTTGTTTAATTTATTTATTTTAATTTGGTCAGAGAGGAACAGAGCAAGAGAGAGAGAGAGAAAGAGAGACGAAAAGTGAGAAAGCAAGCCACCAGGTCTAGGACTCGAACCACGGTTGGCGATGTGGGAGTCCACACCATTAACTTCCACGCCACCTGCCCTACCACAATTTCTGGAGTTGAGAATTTAAACTGCTTTGACACTTTCGGTCAGGTTCTCTTTTAGCTCTACCTTCTTCTGAAAGAAAATGGTTGTCTTTTCTATGCTGCCAGTTAGTCCTTTCATTTTTCACAGTGCCGTAAACTAGTGTTTACCTTTACCCATTGCTTCTTCAAATCACTCCTGACTTCAACTTCAAATCACTCCTGACTTCAAATGCCTCTAGCTTCTCAGAGAACAGTCTAAGGTCATTTCATTTAAAAAATGTATGAGGAAGCACTCTGGGAAATGCCATCTCTAAATGAATGAACAAGGCAGATATTGGCAGAAGCTAAACTGTGATGCTGTTGCAATAGGGACCTCATCCCATCCTTCAGGGACTTACAGAGGTTAGGAATGGTCTTTCAGAGCTAATGTAAATAAGGCAAGGAGCCAGATTTTAGAATATACTTCATTGGCCAGCTTCGTATGAGCACTCTATTCATTATATAAGGCTAAAGAGGAACCAGTAAGTGGCATGGTGGTTAAGGTACAGGACTCCCACATGGAGGACCATAGTTTGAGTCCTGGATCTGGCAGCTTGAAAATGATGCCAGGCACATGTGAGTGTGTGTGCCCAAAATCCTGAGTGGAGAATGGAGGAGAAAGCATTGTGGCATGGCCATCCTCCGTGGGGTGATTTCTCACTTACTCTCTCACTCTCCCTCTCTCTGCCTCTTTCTGACAAGCACACACACACACACACACTATGGCAAAACAAACAAACAAAACAAACAACAAACCTAAAAAAGAAGTTAAAGACACAACACTCTTTAAGCTTATTCATTTATAGCATTGTTTGATTTTTTTTTCCTCTTAAGTATAGGCAAATAAAATGAGGAGAGCTCTAACTGTAGTGTTTGCAGATCTCAGTGGCATGTATATATCCCTACTGTAATCAATTTTAAACTTCTAACATGATTTTGCTAAATAGACTTGGGAAAAATATGTTATGACATGCAAGCATAGCCATGCAAGACCTGGGGTCCAGCAGGTGGAGTGGTGGTTAAGACACTGGACTCCCATATGGCAAACTGTGGTTACTTGAAACTCTCACTGGGCATGTGTATGTGTGCTCAAAATCTTGAGAAGGGACTAGAGGAAAAACAAATGCGAGACCTGTAAATACAAGAAATTCAGTAAGAAAAACCTGTAGTTTAACAACTAGAAAGTGATGCATTTCTGGTAGTTAATAGACTTTAAATGATAACTTACTTCATTAAACTACATAATTTAATTTTTAAACATAGTTGTATAGAAAACCGGCTTATAAATTTTCTGAATATTTGAAAATTGGCTTTTGCAAGTTATGACAAGCTGGCATGAGCAAACCAATAGCTCTCAACATTAGACTCAATGATTCTTATTAAACTTAGGTGGAACGTATGAGCTTTCTGTTTACTCAGCTGGCCACTTGTATTATAAAACTATGGTGATATAAAACCAAGATAAAGGCACTTTGGAACTCCTTTGTATAACTGAGTAGCGATGACATGAAAGGGAGTCCGGTATGAACACTAAAACTTTGGTCTAAAAATGCACATTTTATTTCCTTTCCTTCCTATTCAAGGCAATAATTACATGATTATTATAATTATTTTATTTTATACCCTCACAAACAATATCTTAGCAGTAGAAGAGGACACCTCTGGGCCTTTGAAATGGGCTTGCAAAAGAAGTGTCAGTTCTGAGTCTGATTTTTCTGACACAAAAGCTCATTTTCATTATGCAACTATCAAGTGTTGCAACGAGGCATGTTACATGCAGCATTTCAGTGAATGCTATTATGATTTTTACATACAAAGAAACAAACACACAAGAAACTTGAAGCAAATTGCCCAAAGATACTCAGTTCCTGTTGAGAAACGGAAGTAAGTTTATATCAGTTCAGAAGTTTACCAATTTCAAGCATTGTTTTACATAGATGTATCATTTATACCAATCTTAAGAAAATAAATATATTTTAAATTAGGTGGCATGATTGACAAAAGCGCTGAATTCAGTGTGTTTAAATAGGAACCATTGTTCGTGTATTACAGCTGCCTTAACATAACGGTTTTTGTAAAAAAGCAACATAATGATCAATTGTACATCTAAGTATTTACAAGTTAAAAGGCAAACAGATTTAGTAGCATCCCACATATTTCAAAACAACTTGTATACAATAAATACATACAATTTTTACTTGTCAGTTAAAACTAAATGAAAGCTTTTAAAAATAAAATATAGTTGTGGGACCAGCAGTTAGTGTAATGGCTATGTCGTTGAACTCTCATGTAGTCGACTGCAGTTTGAGTCCTGGATCCAGTGGCTTAAACTCACGCTGGGCGCATGTGCTTGCCCAATATCCCAATAGGAGAATGGAGGAGAAGGGACTGTGGCGTGATCATCCTCCCTGAGGGGTGATTTCTCACTTTCTATCTCTCTGTCTCTTTCTCTGTCTGTCTGGTGAGCGCAGATGCGCTATAGCAAAAACCACTCCAAAAAATAAATAAGGGTGAGCACAGACGCGCTATAGCAAAAACCACTCCAAAAATAAATAAATAAATAAAACATAGTTGTTATAAAAGGTAGTATTCTTACCTCAACTATTATGATAACCAAAGTGGAGACACCAATGCTAGAACAAATAAGTTTTAACTAAACAGTATCTGAGGCATTTTACCTTGGTAGCCTAAATAAATTCTGGTTTATTCCATGGTTTAAGCAATGTTCTTGAAAAGTTAGATCAATATCACTGCTGATTTGCTCAGTTGTGCAAATTTAGGTGATTAATCATGTTTTAAAAAAGTGTCTGGGGCTGGTAGAAAGGGGGGTATACCTTATGAAGATGAATGAGACAGACATTACTTATCTAATAAAAAATTGCTAGGAATTTATTTTGTCCTTGATAACATATTAGTAGGCACATTTTCAGGTACTCATAGAAATGTAAAACTTAATTTAAAAAGCTATATATTATCCAGAGGCACACAAAACACCAACACCTTCTCACCATAGTGACCAATCAATGTGGGAAGGACTTTTCAACAAATTGGCAGATAAATTCAATTAAAATCAGATGCTAAGAAAATGCAAATTCACCTTTCTTTTAAGAAATATAAGATAAACAGACATTTCTGAGTACAGAAAATTAAAGAACAATTAAAGATAAAAAAGAATACTACTATCTTATTCCTTATTTCTCTCTCTCTCTCTCTCTCTCTGCGTTGGTGTTTAATTTACAAAATACACAGTACTATCAATTGTTCATGCAAATTATGTAAACGACCGATTGTAATGATATCAAACACAAACATACGTCCATATTGCCAGGACTTTTCTTGTTACAAATACTTTTTTGTGGGAGTAATATATGCTAACTCACCCTCTGAACTCTTATTATCCTCACAGTTTCCTTTTGAGTCAAGTGCCCAGACACAGTCCATGTACAGGATTTGTCATGCAATGGGGTCTGAAACCAGGAAATTTCCTGATACCACAGATTATCACCAGACCCAAAGAAACATTAAAGATAAAGAAAAGTGGTTTACAAGGACAACTAGCTTAAACACTCTGTTAATCTACCTAGTCCAGTCATCTCTTTTGGACAATTGATTAACTAATGTGAGACATACAGGCAATTTTCATAGACAGATACGTGGAATAAACCCAAATGGGAGCCGAAAGGTAGTGCAGCAAAAAGACAGGTTGATCTGCCTTCCCAGGTTCTGGATTCTTTCCCAGAGACTGCACGATTCTGCTGGGCATGGGTGTGCCCCTGATCTGAAGCTGTCTGAGCTGGGAGGGGAGTGGATTGCAATGTCATATTCCAGGATTATTTAAAAAGACATTTTTCCTGCACAAATAGGACATTATTGTTCCTACATTTCCCCCAAAAAATCTGTTGTTAATTTGTATTCAAGGAAATTCTGCTCTACAGAACTTTCTAGCAATGTATATACATCCTGAGATGAACATTGTATACTGGGCCCAGACACCTGTTCAGCAGAACGTTTCTCCGGCTACTGGGCCTGCTTGTGGTGGGTGAGCAGCTCTCAGCACTTTGTCATTTCAAGGCTTGCCTCAGTGAAGAGAGTCAACTTGGCCAATTCGATTTGGTCTTCCTGGGGCAGTCACAGCCTTCCTAGGGCAGTCATGACCTTCTTGGGGCAGTCACATCCAATAATCATTGGGGATGAAAATCTGGCCCCTACTAGGGCCTACTTTGAAGCTCCATCCTAAAATCCTTACAATCTGACCTCCATTTCTAACTCTGTGTTAAATTGTACTTTCAGGGAACCCACATATGACCCACTCTGACTTCACCCACCTCTCCATAAGATCAACACACTTCAACTCAGGTATTAAAAGTTGTAGAATCGCTTACAGCGTGTAATGTTTTATTTATCTGAGCATTCCACGTCTTTTTCCAGGGATAATTTCAAATTCATTCAAAGTTAGGATGAACTTATTTATTCATGCCACCTCATACGTAATACAAATCTTTTGATTAGGTATAGTCGGGCATACTGTTTATTTTTTTTTTCATTTAATGCTAATTTCCATGCTATTATCTATTTATATTTTCTTTTGTTATTTCTATTTTGCAGAGGTGCAAAAGAACTAATTTTTTTAGATCATCCAGTTGGCAAGTACATGAGTTGGAACATATGCTACGATATTCTGTGGAATCCAGGTGAATCTGACACTTTTAGAATTGCTATATATGTAAAAAAAAAAAAACCTCAAATATTTGTTAAATGATTTGTAACATCCCCAAATACTTAAAGTACAACTAAATGAGCTGTAACATCCCCAAATACTTAAAGTACAACTTCCTTCTAAGTATAAAATCAGCCTACACATTTTCAAAGGCACAAAAATTTCTTTTTAAACATTGAAATGTTATTTAAGTGTCAGTCATTCTCTTTGACATAAGTCATCTTCAACCGAATAGAAGAATGTAATATTTTAAATAAACAAAGAGGAAGAAATGTTTTCAGCTAAGGATACAACTTGATTACTTAGTGAGACACAGAATGTGCAGCAAAACGGTTTCTCTTAGTTCCTCAAATCTCTGAGACGTCATCAAAATCCCACCAAGCACGTGTGGGTTGCTGCAGAGACCAGCTCAGCTAGACTGAACCATCCGGTTCAGTGATTCCAGCACTTAAGACCACACAGAATTATACACTCCAGAATATAAACAAACCAGCACAGCTTGAGAACTGCTCTGAGCTACGGAGCTGGTCCATGTTGAGAACAGAGCCACTGCTCCAGGGAAAACTGCACCAGCACAGTTGGACAATGGAGGGCTGCTCCAAGAAACGGGCAGAGGATCGCAAGGTTCTTCTGCTGACCAGCCCATGCAGCGGTTTCAGTGCACAGTCCCTCCTCTTACAAGGGCCCTCGAGTTTCAGTCCCCACTGTCCCTACTCCTTTGTTCCTGCTCGTGATGACACTTGAGCACACTGCTCTGCCCCCTTCAGGGACTCTCCATAGCCTTTGACCCGGCCCTTGACTTACTTGGGCTCAAATCATGGATCAACTTTGAAGTCAGGGCCCCACTTTCCGTGGGAATCGTCCTGGAGCAGTGAGCCACTGCTATAGTGCAGTGGAGAACCTCATATGCACTGCAGCTCCGGCATACCGACTCCCCGCCTCCATCCACTGCAGAGAGGTATAGTGCATCATAACATGCTCAGCATCACTAATCATAGGAAAAAGCAAACCAAAACCACTGTAAGATACCATCTCGCTGCATTTTGAATGGCTACTATAAAAAAGACACAAAATAACAAATGCTGGTAAGAATAAGGAGAAAGAGAAACTCTTTTATGCTGTTGGTGGGAGTGTATACCAGTATACCCTCCATAAAAAAGGGTTTGGAAGTTCCTCCAAAAACTGAAAAATAGAACCACTGTATGATTCTGCAATCCCAGCACAAGGCATAGATACAAGGGAACGGATATCAGTATGTCACAAATTTATCCACACCCAAGTATCTCTTGCAGCCCTGTTCACAATAGCCAAGACACAGAAGCAGTCTAAGCATCCATTAGATGATGGACAGGTAAAGAAAGGGTGTGTCTGTGTTTCTCTCTAATGAGTGCACACTTCCCATGGCAAACAGAACTATATCGATATCTACATATAAAAATAAATAAAAGGGAGAATTTTTGAATGTCCCCAATACAAGTAATGACAAAGGGTCGAGAAATGGCTGTACTCATTATCTTGCATGCAGCATTACTCATTGTACTCTTCTGCTCTGAAATCACATTGTAACCCCACACATATGGATAATTGTTGTATGGTAATAAACAAATGTAAAATATTATTTTGCTCAAATTTTCTTCTCAAAGCAAAACTATTGTTTCTTTAAATTTTGAGTCCCTCTGAGAGAAAATCTTAGTTGCTATAGTTAATCTACTGAGAAGAGTAATAAAAACTTTTTAGTGGAATGTTAATAATAATGACATATTGAATCAAAGAGAAGTAACTGGAAAGAAAAAGTAAAACAGAAAAACTATGCAAAGAGGGAACCAGCAGTTAGCGTAATGGCTATGTCGCGTTGGACTCCCACGTAGTCGACCGCGGTTCGTGTCCCAGACCCAGTGGCTTAAAACTCACGCCGGGCGCGTGTGCATGCGTGCCCAAGATCCCGAGAGGAGACTGGAGGAGAAGGGATTGTGGCATGACCATCCCCTCTGGGGGGTGATTTCTCGCTTTCTGTCTCTATGTCTCTCTCTGTCTGTTTGGCGAGCGCACGCGCCCTATAGCAAAAACCTCTCAAAAAAAAAAAAAAAGAAAACTATGCAAAGAGAACTTAGTTCATTTGAAGCCAATGAGAGAATAGCAGTGAGCAGAGAGAAAATTTTAAAAAACTACCAAAATGGGCAACCTTCCAGAACAACTACTAAGTTCTTCTTAGACTTAGGGTTTGACTTTTGTTTTTCCAGTGAAGAAAATTAGAGTATAAGCTCTTTCTGATAAGTTTAAAATAAAATAGTTGCAGCAATCTATATTACAATAAAATACAGCATATAATAATAAAAATATAAAACTACAAACTTGGAGTTTCCAGATTAAATATAATCAGAACAAAATATCTATCTTCATGTGCAAGAAATGATTAAATTAGTCCAACTGTGTGTCCTTATGTACGTTAATATATTATTATTCTTATTAAGTTGTTCTTATTAGGTTGTGTAAATGAGATATGCCTTTTATTTCTTTCTTTTTTTTTGAGAGGTTTTCGTTATAAGGCACGTGCGCTCGCCAGACAGAGACATAGAGACAGAAAGCGAGAAATCACCCCCGAGAGGGGATGGTCACGCCACAATCCCTTCTCCTCCATTCTCCTCTTGGGATCTTGGGCACGCTCGCACACGCACCCAGTGTGAGTTTTAAGCCACTGGGTCCAGGACGCGAACCGCGGTCGACTACGTGGGAGTCCAGTGACATAGCCATTATACTAACTGCTGGTTCCCGAGATATGCCTTTCTAAGCACTGAGCATAGGACGTACAAATATGCACAAAGACACACCCAACATGCTTGTGCATGAAAAAACATACACATACCTGTTTAAGAAACTAGAATTCTCACTTTTTTCAAATGATTTTAGCATTGAGAGGTAGATAAAAAAAATGTGAGAGAGGAGATTACATGATCAGTTTTTTTTCAGTAGTAAATATTAGAAGAAAGATCTGGTTCAGACAGAGGCACCAAGTCATTATTAAGTGGGTGAAGAGGAGACTTTCTATAGGGTGACTTTCTTAAAGAAAGTAAGAAAGGAGTTGATTGATGTGAACATGCCTGCCCCAGATACATTGATAACATGGTTCACATCTCCTGCAGTGAAAAGAATTAGATAAAGATTGGTGACATGGGACCGCCGATGGCGTAGTGGTTAAGGCAGCTGGATCCCACATAGTGAACTGAGTGGTTCCAGTCCTGGACCTGTGACTTGTAAATTATGCTAAGCGTGTGTATATGTGTACATAAAACCCCAAGAGGAGACTGGAGGAAGAAGAAATGACTGCATGACCATCTCCCCTGGACGGCGTGATTTTTCATTTTCCTTCCTTTTCTCTCTTTTGTCTGGTGAGCATATGCCCTATAATTAATTTTAAAAAGATTGGTAACGCTATAATTTGAAGATTTTTCTTTACACGAAACGAGAAAAGTTAAGTGTAACCGTGTCCTTGTGTGTATGGATCTGCATGTAGCTTTGTAGACAAAAAATTCCTCCCAATGCTTTCAATATTTTCTGTTTTAATTACAAGTTTCTTGTTAGTGTGGTTTGGCATAGATTCATCAAGAGGGCTGTGTAAAATTTGTCTATATTATTGACTCTTGGATGATCTAATATCTAATATCTTTTCAGTGTTACTCACATAAATTCATAGTATAGTATTTTATTTTTTTAGGTTTTTGCCATTGGGTATGCGTGCTCACCAGAGAGAGGCAGTGAGAGGGAAAGTGGGAAAGTGAGAAATCACCCCCAGAAGTGGATGGCCACACCACAATTCTTTCTCTTCCATTTTCCTCTCAGGATTTTGGGCAAAAATGCACATTTTCCCAGCATGATTTTTAAGCCACCAGATCTGGGACTGGAACTGCGGTCAACCATATGGGAGCCCAGCCCCATAACACCACCACCACCACACCTACCCCCGCCACCTGCTGGCCCACATTCATACTATTCTTAAAAGCCATAAAAAGCCACTTATCACACCTATAGGCAAATGACATTTAAATGACTGTGGTGAGTAACATAATGAGCTTTGCTCACGAATGCAGAGTTCAATGTCAGGAAGAGCAGTAGATGTATCTTCATTTTTACAAGCAAAATAACTTTTTCTGAATAAAAAAAAAAAAAACTGAAGAAAAAGTCCAATTAATTTTACACGACTTCATCATTTTAACCTCGATATATTTAGTTATCTCTCAACAATTTATTTGATAAATTTAAATCAATTTGTTGATTCTCTGCTAGATGTCAGATGCTTTAGTAATTACCATAATAAGAATACAGAGGGGAAAAGATACAATGGGACAGATTACTTAAACATTGGAGATTGCCATCTCATCTGGGAATGCTGAGAGGAACCTTGCTTTCTCTCTGTTAAAAAAGAAATATAATCCAGTCACTTCTCCATAGGGAGGAGGGGTTTGAAATAGACACAAGCATATCCTTTCTGTTCCTTCACTTTTCTGCACAACAGAGGCAGCTCTAATCTCAGTGAGCAAAATAGTCTAGGCTCATTGGGATGTATGTTTATTTTATTTTATTTTGAAGAAGGTTTTGCTATAGAGTGCGTGCGATCGCCAGACAGAGGGACAGAGAGACAGAAAGCAAGAAATCAACCCCACCCCCCTCCCGAGGATGGCAATGCCGTAATCCCTTCTCCTCCATTCTCCTTTTGGGATCTTGGGCACACACGCACACGGGCTCAGCGGTCGACTACATGCAATCTGCGGTCGACTACATGGGAGTCCAGCGACATAGCCATTATGCCAACTGCTCATCAGGCTATGGGTACCATTAAATTAACTCTTTATTTTTTTTTTTAAATTCAGTAAACATACAGATTTATTTTAAGTCAATTTGGTACATGATGCATTGGTTTTGCAGTTTTTTAATGAGATGCCATAGAAATTTCTAAATACAGCAGTATCAGCCCATGCAACAAATATCCACAAGGTAAAATAAGGTATCTGAAAGAAGTATATCTGCATGAAAATATCAGATGAAAAATCTGAAAATATTTTTATATATCTTCTGGATTTAAAAAAAACAAAAGCCCAAATTATGAATGGCTTGAGAAAGGACATTGCTAAAGGAAGGATGGAAAGAGTCTGCAAAGGGTGTGAATTCTGTTCCAGAGCTCCTTTGTAGACTCGAGAAATCAAACATCCCATTAGGTTTTTGCTGTTAGTGCAGTGTTCATAATTACAGAATACGCTTCAAGTCAAATCATTTTCATAAAATGTGTCCCAATATTTGACATTAATGTGTGGCAATAAATTCATATCCAGGTAAATGACAATTTACACTGTAGCTAATTTTTTTTTTAAGAGAGAGATTTTTACTCTAGGTGTGTGTGCTCACCAGAGAAACATAGAGAGACAAAAAGACAGAATGTGAGGAATCACCCCCCCTGGGGGTATGGCCACCCACAATCTCTTCTCCATTCTCCACTTGAGATCTTGGGCCTGCATGCACATGTGCCCCGCATGAGTTTAAGCCTCCAGGTCTGAGACTTGAACCACAGTTGACTCTGGGATTCCAGCGATGTAACCATTACACCATCTGCTGGTTCCAACTATAACTAATTTTTGCCACCTTTCAAGGAATGGAAATTCTATGTCTTTTCAAATGAATCTTACATTGCTCACTAAAAAGTAACAGCCATGGTACCATTGTACATCTGCCAGGGAAAAACAAAAATGTGAAGTAACCCTACTTTTTCCCCAAAATCTTTAAAGTCAGAGATTTTAAACAGTTAAGGCACTTAAAAACATTAAGCATATGTACAAATATGCAAGTAAAACAAATTTCAGCTGTACCAGCCAGTAACAAAGAAAACAATACATCTTCATTTTTTTTTTTTTTTTTGGAGAGATTTTCACTGTAGGGCGCGTGCGCTCACCAGACAGACAGAGAGAGACATAGAGACAGAAAGTGAGAAATCACCCCCCAGGGGGGATGGTCACGCCGCAATCCCTTCTCCTCCATTCTCCTCTCGGGATCTTGGGCACGCACGCACACGCGCCCGGCGTGTTTTAAGCCACTGGGTCCGGGACACGAACCGCGGTCGACTACGTGGGAGTCCAGCGACATAGCCATTACGCTAACTGCTGGTTCCCAATACATATTCATTTTAAGAACTTTTAACTATCTAAATGCAAAGCGCTTTGGTTTATGAGCCAAAGCAATTTGTCATTTTCTCCTCTAAAATATCAAATATCAAGAACTAAGTTCAGCCACTACAGGCTAAAGAAACTAAAAACAAAACAAAACAAAACAAAAACCCTAATGACCTAGAAGAGCAAAAGCCCATTTTAGACTGACTAAAGCCTCTGAACTAATCCCATGTGTCAGAGGCAGGAAGATGTAACCCTCTAAAAGTCAAAACAAACAAATAAAACCAACCTAATCCTTAACAAGAAAACTATATAAATAAAAGTATAAGTATGCTTTCTTATTATGCCATGGGAATTGAAAACCAAAAGAAGAAAAGGAGAGAAATAGAAAGTGCAGTTTATATTAACTCTTTGCCTGAGACTGTATGCTAATTACTCAGTCCCTCCTGAGGCTGGATGCGAGTAGACTGGCTGAGTCTACAGAACAGCCCAAAGGTTTCACTCCCATCCTAAGGTTTCCACTTACTTTTATGTGGTATGTTTCTATTATCATAAGTACGGTTTTAGTGAAGACTCTTTGAGAATCAGACGTATCTGAGAATGGTCACAAACTTTGGAGGGCAAGCAAGTTACTTTTAGCTCTAATGATAAAATTTATATTCATAGAGTGCTTATTATGGGCTGCATCCTTTGTTAAATATGTGTACATGACCTATTGTGTTTATGCTTCAAAACAACTAAATAAGAATAATAATGTTGGAAGCAACATCTTAACTATTATTTCGAATATGCTAGGACTATTGTAAATATGTATAAACTATCACATTTAGCTCATGGATGAATCCTGTGAGATAAATATTGTTATTACCTCCATTTAACAAACAAGTTACTCAGGCATAGAAAATTAAGTAAATTGTCAAAGATTACACAGCTATAAGTCCTGAGATGGTCTGATGTCAAGCTGTTACTACGACTGTGATATACACACTTTCATGAACAGACAACTGTAACATGATAAATAATCTTAGCTTTAGAACTGACAGTGAGTAAACTAGAGAAACATCAGAGAACGGGGGAAAACGGGGAGCTACTTTGAGATCTTCGAGGCCAAACTAGTCTTATGTGAAACGAAAGAGAAATGCACCCTGAACCGTATAGCTGCAACTAACAGCTTTGAAACGCGAAACTAGGAAAGAGGAAGATATTTTATTCATGAAAAAAATCAGTAAGGATTACTGGGGCTCAGAGAACTCTAACAGGAAAAAAAGATTTCAGAGAGTAAACAGAAAATGCTTCCCTCGAGGGAAGCCCTATCCAAAAAGTTATTGAGAGGCAATTTCTTAAAGTTAAGTTAGAAAGTCAGTAACAGAGCAAGAGACGAGAGAAATTCTATTACATGACTGGGATAGTTACATTTGATATTTAGATTTGAATGGGTTTGTGAAAGGAAAATTGGAAATTTCTAGTTAAAAAATATTAGGCAACAATCAGTGATATGAAAGTTGTGTAGTTGTTTAGATGGGGTCTCATTAAAAACAAAATTAAATCAAGCCAGGCAACTCTACAACAACTGATAACAAAGGAGTCTTAATCTAAGTTAAAATTTTGGAATAATAGACATTTCAAGATAGTTTGCAGCTCTTTGACATTATACTTACAGTAAACACATGAAACAGATATATGTATGCTCAAAATCCCAAGAGAAAAATGAAGGAGAAGGGAGTGGAACTTGGCCATCCTTTCTGTGGGATGCTTTCTGATTTTCTCTTTTTCTCTCTGCAGAAAAAATTTAAACACAAATACATAATTGTTTTTCTAAAAATAGAAAGAGAATCATGACATCTTCAAAACTATCTCTAAATTTTATCTCTTTCTTCCATGAGTGAGAGAGACAGAGGAAGGGAGCATTCTGAGAGATTTAAATTTTGAATAAGTATACAAACTGTAGTGGATTTAAGGAAGAAAAGAAGGTGGTACCCAAAGAATAGATCAAATTAATCAGGTAAAAAGAATATAGATAGTGGATAACCTAAAGCCATTAGATGCAACTGTTGTACAGTGGGACAGCTTTTAGTCATTTGGTGCCGCAGTAAGGCTATGCAACAAGTCATTCCACATCTTGGTGGCTGATAGCACATTCATTGGCATGCTTACAGTTCAGCA
>NW_006159636.1:286110-308021 GCF_000334495.1 Tupaia belangeri chinensis
GCTTGTTCCATTGATCTGGGTTTGCCTGAGTGACTCTACTTCAGGTTCTGGATTAATTGCCATTTCATTAGGCTGTATCTAACTGTATTTTGGGTTCTAGACTAGAGGGGATGTGGTACCTTGGGTATTCGCTTCACACAGCATAAAACAGATCACAAACCTACCTATGGCCTTTTGTTTGAAAATGTGTGAACATCATATTAGTTAAAGCAAGTCAAGTAGCTGAGACAGTCTATAGATATCACATAAACATGTACATATTTACATAAAAACCCTGTTTCTATGCAATGCCAGTGCGAGCTTAAGAATACACTGATATGAGAAAGAAGAGCACCCACCTAGTTAAAAGGGTAAATGAATCAAAGGACTCAGCAGTCCTCATCTTTTATTTGTTTATTTATTTTTATTTTTCTTTCTCCACATTTCAAAGCTAGAACTATCATTCCAAAAGGCATTTGACTGTAGGTCTTAAATTATAGAATAAATGATGGTAAAATTATGAAACCTCTGTGATAAATGGATTTAAGTTTTCAGGAAAGTTTCATAGGGATGTTAGTTTATAAATGATTTTTTTTTTCCCTAGGAAGAGAAGAATACTTTATAGTTATATGTGAGCTCACTCCTTAATTTGTGGAAATAGCTTTTGGAAAGGAGACCAGCCTTACTCTTTTGGAAACGGTCTTTATTATTTTCTGTCCTTTGTATTTTAGGATAACTGTTGTTAATTGTTGTGCTAAACCCTAATCATTAAAGGTTTACACAATTAAATGTGAGGATTAGGCTTTTGCCAATTCCCAGATTTAGATATTAATCCAAGATGTATGCAAATTGAAATTGGCATATATGTGCTTTCAACTCCACCAGATGTTCTGAGAAAGCTTTGGAAACTTAGGGATTACCAGCAGCATATTGATTCGATAGAACTTATTTGTCTAGACATGACAGAATAAACAGGTTTATTCAGTATTATTTGACACTAAGAAATGTAGAAAACTCAGATAAATTTATCCTGCATGTCTTTTAAGGCACTTTGAATTCAGTTATTTCTCGTGAGATCAGATGATTTGGGGTAGTGCATTGTTATCCTAATTTTTGTTAAAAATTGTAATTTTAATCTCATTCTTTTTTGAGATTATGCATATGTAAACTCACATGCAAATTCAACTTAAAGAAATAAACCTTTCAGATGCTATAACCAAGTTAATAAAAACCCCTGGATGGACAGACTTCTTCACAAAAACATTGTGGCTTTCTACAAATTTGTATTGATTTATTATTTATTTTTGAGAGAACTTTTTGTCATAGGGTGCATATACTTTTCAGAGAGACACTAAGAAACAGAAAGTCAGAAATCACACCCCTCCCAGGGAGGATGGCCATGCCACAATCCCTTCTCTTCCACTCTCCTCCCAGGATTTTGGGCACACTTGAACACACCTCCAGTTTGAGTTTCAGGCCACTGGTTCCAGGCAGTCAGCCATGTGGGAGTCTAGTGATGCAACCATTATGCCATCTGCTGGCCCCAGTTTCTGCAAATTCGAACAAACCTTGACAATTGAGGACTTTAAGATCAAGTTGACTAATGAAGAGTTAACTGGGTCATGTAGACAAAATATTTGAGATAAAATAATCAATAGTTTTATGTATTATGAAGTTAGAGAAACATATCTGGGTATCTTCTTAGGTATTGACTAAGATTACGAAACTAATCATTCACTGACATTTCTATTTCCCAAAGAGGAATTATATCAAGTCATCAGCAATGACCAGGTTGGTTTGCTTCTGGGAACCATGGCTTAAATTATTGAATCAAGTATTCAATTCTTTCATACTGCAATAGTAACAAGGAACTTGTTACTGCAATAGTAACAAGCAATAGTAACAAGGAACTGCAAATTGCAAGGTATGTTTCCTTACTAAGTATTTAGACTCTTTGCTAATCACAGACATTTTTGCCTACCTAATGGATCATATTATTATCTGAAGGGAATATAGTAATACAAACATTTTTAGTAATCCTACTGTTTTATAATGTTTTTTTTGCTTCTTTTACCTATCCATTTAAATATAACTTCCCATATCTTTATTTCGGAAAATGATTTAAGTCACCCTAAATTTAAAAATACTAACTTCATTAAATAAGTAGTCTAAAAGAGTGGATAAGAACCTCAGTTAAAAATGCTTATTTATTTTTTTAAATGCTTATTTCTGAGCTTCCTGGCAAGCAAGGTTAGAAGAAATACCATAGACTTATCTAATATAAAAATATTTGCATTCTACTTATGAAAGAATTTTCTCCAGAGGTGTTAAAATTGTTCTTCTGAGAAAAAGTCTCATGTAAATCTAACATGCTAGAAAATTTAACAAAATGCATTCAATAATGCAATTATAGAAGATATAATTACTTAAGTTGTCTAAATATATGAAATTCAATAAACTAATTTAACAGTTTATTGTATATATCTATGTGCATATTTGAAATGTTTTTTAATTGTAAATCAGTTGTAGGAAAGCAAATACAACGTTTCCCTTTCTTCTGTCGTCAGACTACAGAGTATGTTGATGATTATTAAAATCTGAAACCTAGAATTACAGAGTTCAAAGACATGAAAAAGATCTGGAAGAGTTCATTTCCATGTAATACTAGCTCTTGAAAAGTCTACAAAACATTTAAGACAACTTCTTTATGGATATCTTAAATTATTATCTTTGTATTATTTTATGTAAACTATAAGAATTTTCTTAAAGTGGGAAGTGACTGTTACCAGAAGGAAAAGCATAGTTGGAATCATATTTTTTTTTTTTAATTTGTACTTATAACCAGCAATAAAGAAAAAAATTCAGTTTGGAATTATTAACAGCAATCCCCAGTTACCACTTAAAATTTCAAGAGAAATTTGTGTTTAAGGCCTTAACTGATCTGGAATAGCTATAATTTAATTTCTTTAGGCATATTTCTCAAATAATGCAGTCTGGCTTCCTTAACCACCATCGGCCATGAGCTGACCCTTATGGTTTTGTTTTTAATTGCAAAGTATATATTTTGTTTTTTCCTTATTATTTTTTATTTCTTAAATTATAAATATCAATTTTTTAATTTATGAACTTAAAATTTTAACAGAATTCTATCTTTTTACTATGTTGGATTATGTGATGATCCTTCCGTTAACTTTTAAATTAAATTATTTTTTAAGTTACATGTTCCTAGTTTTTTTAAAAAAAAATATTGAACTTAATTTTATTTATTTATATATTCATTTATTTTAATTTGACCAGAGAGGGACAGAGTGAGAGAGAGAGAGAAGGAAAGTAAGAATGTAAGCTACAAGGTCTGGAACCTGAACTGTGGTTGGCTATGTGGGCATCCAGTACCCTTAAACACTACACCATCTGCCGACCCCATGTGTTTCTATTTGAATAACGAAGATATTTTATGGCTTTTTTTATGTAGAAATTTTTGTCATAGGATATGTGTGCTCACCGAAGAGACAGAGACAATGAGAGAAACAGTGAGAAATCATCCCCTAGGAGTGATGGCTACTTACGTCATGCCACAAACCTCTCCAGAGTGAGTTTCAAGCCATGAGGTCCAGGACTCAAACTGTGGTTGACCATAAAGAAGTCCAGCGACAAAATGGTTATGCCATCTGCTGGTCCTATTTTTTTTTTTTTTAAGGTTTTTGCCGTAGGGCGTGTGCATTCTCTGGAGAGACAGGGGGGTGGGGAGTGAGAAATCACCTCTCAGGAGTGATGGCCACACCACAATCTTTTCTCCTCCAGTCTCTTGGGATTTTGAGAATGCACACACATGTGCCTGGTGTGATTTTCAAGTTGCTAGATCCAGGATTTGAACCATCAAGTTGGCTATGTGGGACAAAGTGCCTTCACTACCACTCTACCTGCTGGCCCCATGTTTTATGGCTTTTCAGAAAATTTTGATTATAGTTTTTTGGTTTTTTTTTTGCTGAGATTCATAGATTTTTATTAGAAATGTTCTCAGTTCAGTTATCTTCTTGGTAACTGGTGATTTCACTTGTTTATTTTTCTTAGATCCAGGTGTTGCTTCATATATGTCTTCTTTTTATTTTAATATGGAATAATTTCTTTGGTTTTTATTCTTTGTTTCACATTTGACTGAACAAGATGTAGGGAGTGAGGCCCGTAGCATCCGTATTTGTGAAATGTGTTGAGATTTTGTCTGTGCCCAGGCAGATGGCTGTTTTATGTAACATTCCCAGGGCATTTTCACAGTGGTGTCTTTCTGTATTTGAAACAGGCATGCATATGACTTCATTAGACTGAGCTGCTTACATTATCTACTGACTTTCCTCTGCCTCGTTCTCTTTGTGAACAACATGTAGAAAAGCATCTCTCTGGAGAGCTGGATACTCCTTGTATTTCCATTTTGTTCTTTACATAATTAGTGACTCTATCTTTGAAAATTGTGACTACTTTTTAAAAATTTTTGTTTGTGAGAGAGGGAGCAGGAAAAAGAGATGTGCCCTGGACAGAGTCCTGTCACACTGTGATTCCCTTTCCTCAGGCCTCCAGCTCCTCCCAATCTGGGGCACCAGGGCAGGTACCTGGAATGTTTTCAAGATGACTGAAAATGCAATCCATGTGTGGTCAGCCTTGCAGGCCAATTGCATTCCCACTGTGCCACAGTATCTGAGCCTACTTCTTACTATGAAATAGACACAGATACAGAGAATTGCTTATCAAAAATATATAATCAATTATTATTAACTGAACATCCTGGTAATTACCACCAAAAAAAGAAATAGATTACTGCTGGCAATCCCTCAGTGAGTTCTTTTCTACTCTGATCACAATCCTGAACTGTATAGGAACTACTTCCTTTTATTTAAAAGGAAAAAAAAAGAGATGTATTTAGTATCCAAGTGTTCATGGCAATTTAGGTTGGCCCTTTAAAAATATTTGTCTGAGAGGAGGGTCTGAGGAGGGACATTTGAGGGAGGGACGGGGAGGCAAAGCATTAATGGCACAAAGAGGTGTGGTGTTGTCTGTTGATGAAATTTCATAGTTTTATCAATGGTACTGGGGAGAAATGTTCACCTGTTGAAATATACAATTTGTAAGACAAATAATAATGTGATCGAATGTATGGAAAAAAATGAAATTTAAAAAAAAGGAAACAAAAATATTTGTCTCTTATCTCTGTATTCAACATAATCCCTCTCCATCTCATTTATTGTTAAAAAAAAGAAAAAAATATGTATTTAGTATTCAAGTGTTCATGGCAATTTAGGTTGGCCCCTTAAAATTTAAAATTTAGGTTGACCCTTTTAGGTTGTCTGATGTCTCTGTAATCCCTCTCCATCCCATTGATTGTTTAAAAAAAAATAAGAAAATAAAAGAGAAAAGAAAAGAGAAAGGAAAAGAAGAATTGAAAAGAAAAGAAAAGAGAAAAGAAAAGAAAAAAGAAAAGAGAAAGAAAAGAAAAGAAAAGAAAAGAAAAGAAAAGAAAAGAAAAGAAAAGAAAAGAAGAGGAAAGAAGAGGAAAGAAAAGAAAAGAAGAGAAAAGAGATGTGTTGTAGAGCTCACTTACCGGGAGAGTTCCCTATAGACTACATCGTGCTGAGTGTAAACGCACAGTGTAGCTGAATATACCTCTGTTCTCTGCGCCACCAGCTAATCAGAAGTAGATACAGACCATCCATCAGGTTCAGGGCCAGTCCCTCTATACTTTAGGGGAGTGTTGTCTTTCATCGTGATATTTCTGATCATTGCTTTTGTGATATTAGCAAACTGATGAAACCAAAGGTTTCAATATCCTCACGCAGTCGAGTTTTCAAACTAGTGATATATTTTTTGGATTTCAGTGTTATATGCAGTGGAACTTGATTGAGAACCAGTGGTCCAATTACAAGTAGCAAGCCACTACTCAGCTGCTTCAGGAAAACCACTTTCTTCCCACTGTGGCATCCAGTGATGATGATCAGAATGATCCTGGGAGGGATGCTAGCCCACAGCTTTCTCACACGCAGACTGAAGGAGTTTTTTGCTGGTGGCTCAACAGCTTTTGAGGCACATCTTCAGTAGGATAATACCTAGTCATTTTGTGCAGTTTAACCAACCGGGTACCACCATTCTTGTCTCCACCAACTGATTTTGTGACAGTTGCAAGACCCTTCTCCTCCTTTTTCTTTTTCATCCGGGATTTAGTGGCTGAGTATTTCCCATCGTACATGGCCTTCCTGGAATACATGGCAGACCAGAAGTATTTGCCAATGCACTGGACTAGGACTGGGTTTCTGCTGCAATGGGGCTTCTCCTTCTTGGGCTTTATAGCCTTGGGGGTCACCGTTTTCAACCTTGCCATTGACATCAGCCTTCTTGGCTTCAGGTTCCTTCTCCTTGGTATCCTGCTTCACACCTTCCTTTTTCACCTGCCATCTTTTATAGTGGGAAAGAGAACTAAAATCTCTCTTACTTGTAAATTCTTCAGAGTGGACTTAGAAACACATTCACCAAGAACTGGCCCCATTATGTAATGGTTAATAGAGTCAGATCCCACACAGTCTACCGTGATTGGTCTGGGCAACTTGCAAAACATGTTGGGCATGAGTGCCCCAAATTCTGACAGGAAGGAGTAGTTTAGTGTGACCATGTCCCACTGTGAGGTTCTCTCTCTCCGGCTAGCACAGATACCCTCCAACAATTTTAAAAAGAATCACAAAATCATTACTGAATTATTCAGTAACTTAAATATTTTTATTACAATTCTTCAATAACTTAAATATTTTTATTTTATTCTGGCATAAATACAATATTATGCTTTGAAAGCCTAATACAAATCTGGGCTTCTTTGGTAATACACTTCAAATGAAAAATGGAATGACTGTGTAGAACTGGAATTGTGTTTTTTTACTGATGTCTGTCACTGGTATACCTTCTTCACAAGGTCAGAAGATTGTAGGTAAGTCATTGTAAAGAGGTGGGTCATCTGTACCTTGATTTAGTTAGGGTCAGTTTCTGGAGATTTACTTTGGTCCTTTGATTGGGCCATTTGTTCTGTTTCCTTGTAACTTTGCATTTGTACCCACACATTTGATAGAACCCGCCACTCGTTACAATCTGGATGTCCTGGAATTTTACTGGGAGAGACTTCCACTAATCTGGCTGGCGAAGATGTTGGAGGGCTGCTCTAACCATTTCACTGGGTTTGTATTCTGTGGACTGGTAGATACAGATTCCAAATTAGAAGGATTTGGCAGGGTTTTTATTTTTTCCTTATAATGTTTGCTCTCCCCTGGTGTGTACGTACATATGACACGTCCTCTGAGGCAGCAGTCTGCTGCCCAGCTCTCTTGTGTTTTGGCTCCTGGAACATCTAGTATGCCAGGTCCTGTAACCTCTTAAATGATTTCTGGATCTCATACAAAGGATACAATTCTATGTATTGTTATTGAATTGATGTCTCCATGGGAGGAAGCAGTAACTAGTACATAATTTTAAAAGTCTTTTAAGAATAGACAATTTTTCGAATCAGCAGATGGCGTAATGGCTATGTTGCTGGACTTCCATGTAGTAGACTACGGTTTGAGTCCCTGACCCGGCAGCTTAAATTCATGCCAGGAGCGTGTGAGTGCGTGCCCAATATCCTGAGAGGAGAATGAAGGAGAAGGGATTGTGGTGTGGCCACCCCACCCAGGGGGTGATTTCTTGCTTTCTGTCTCTCTGTCCCTCTCTGTCTTTCTGGTGAACATATGTGCCCTATAGCAAAAACCTCTAGGGAAAAAAAGAATAGGCCATTTTTTTACGTTTTCTTTTATTAAAACAAATCCTCTCCCTAAAGGAGAGTCATATATATGTGTGTGTGTATGTATTTATGTATTTATGTATATATATATATATAGTATGATTATATGTATGATTGTAATTATATTAATGTCATAATCTTCTATAAATTTATAATATTCTTTTCACTTATCATGTACATCATATATATAAGTTCATAATTTCTTTTCTAAAAGGAGATTAATATACCTTGCCTCCAGAGTGGCTTTTGCCACTCTGGAGAATGTTGTTATATTTTTATAAAGTATCAAATTAGTGCAAAAAGACTCATTAAGCGAAAAAATGCCCTCCAGATAAAAATAGAGACTTGATTAATATGTCCAACATCCACAAAGGATTTGTAAATTAATGTGAAAGACATGCAACCTAATATAATATAGTTTTAAAACTGGATAAGGAAAGAAATACAGAATACACCGAAATGCAAACTTTATTGGGCCATCCGGGAGCATGGTGGTTAAGGCAACAATATTTCACATGCCCACCTGCACAGTTCAAGTCTTGGATGCTGTGGCTCGAGAAACACTTTGGGTACATTTGTGGTATGTGTGTGTGTTCAAAACCCCAAGAAGAGAATAGAAGAGAAGGGATTGTAATGTGGCCATTCCCCCTAGGGATGCTTTCTCACTTTCCCTCTCTCATGTGCATACGCATACCCTATAACAAACTAAAAAACAAAAAAAAAGAAGTAATAAAAATGGTTATGGTCAAAGTTGAAGAGGTAGCCAATATTCCCGCAAATTAGAATAATTCAAGTTGAAGTAGCAGTAATATAACCCTTTCTCAAAAGATTGCTATGAGTTTCAAATAAAATAATTAAAATTCATCGCTTTGGACTTAGTTACATTTTATGTAACTAATACTTCAGTTAAAATAAATGGCGATGCTCTTTTATTTGTATAGAATCCCGTGTGTTTGCCAATTCAGTGTTCAGGCAATTGCTTCATGGTGCCATATGATATTAAATGCCTTGTGTGTGTGTGTGTGTGTGTGTGTGTGTGTGTGTGTGTGTATATAAAATCAACTAACTTTAGAAAGTGACTTTCATTTTCTGTGGTACAAAAGTAAAAGAAAATGAGAAGTAGGACCAGCAGTTAGCATAATGGCTATATCACTGGACTCCCATGTAGTTGACCGCAGTTCGCATCCCGGACCTGGTGGCTTAAAACTCATGCCAGGAGCGTGTGCGTGCGTGCCCTAGAACCCAAGAGGAGAATGGAGGAGAAGGGATTGCAGAGTGGCCATCCCCCTTGGGGGGGGGTGATTTCTCGCTTTCTGTCTCTCTGTCTCTCTCTGTCTTTCTGGTGAGTGCATGTGCCCTATAGCAAAAACCTCAAAAAAAAAAAAAAAAAAAAAAAAAAGAAAAAAAAAAAAAAAAAAAGAAAAAAGAAAAGAAAAGAAAAGAAAAGAAAAGAAAGAAAATGAGCAGCATGGCTTTTGTAAAAATTGTTCAAGAGCATTTCTTTTTTTTGTTTTAATTGCATTCTACTGGCCAGAGCTGGGTCTCATGGTCACCAAAAGTGTAAAAAGAATCTAAGATAAGTGTTTTCTGCTCAGCGTAATGTTGTCTCTCAAGATATCAGAGGACCAGTACTAGGGTCACAGGTAATACTGCATATTTCTTTGTCAAAAAGTAATGCCTATGCCATTTGCTAGTTTAAGATTACAAATGTAGCTGCACACTTCTCAAAAGTAAGTTCTGTACCATAGAACATTTTAAGCTAAACAATAACTGCTTAATTTTTTTATGGCAGAAAATCAGAAAGTTGCAGACATTTTTAGATGCAGTACAAATATTATCAGTGAAATAAATTTTAGTACATAAGAGAAGGGAAAAAAGAAGTGCATTCCCTGCTAGTATTTACAAAGGTGAATAAATTAACATTGCTGGATCATTTCTTGAATGAATGACATTTTTTACAATGTAATTTTAAATGAGTAATGGTGTGCTTTGCTTTTTGAATGTAAATTTTTATGCATAAACACTACATATTTTAAAAGGCATTAATACTATGTCCAGGAAATTGTTGGGATTTTCCAATGTTTTAATCATTGTAAAATTTAAACTGAATATTTTTGCTTGAAATAAAAAATGTGTTTTAAGAATGACCAGGTAGAAATGGATCAGTTTTGTTGATATAATAATTTTAAGAGAGATTAAAGCAAAAGAAAATATGAGGAGAAAGGTATATATATTTTTTAATTTGGCTGGAGAAAACTGTCATCCTAACCGACACTAGTCTTCCCCCTTAAAGGAGAGGATTCTATCAGAATTGCTAAGGAATATACTCAGACATGGAAAGACTAAAAGTTTCTTTCCTTCACTCTGTACTCAGTTACTCTTCATCTCAAGTATCCATATGCTGGAAGAACATTTACTATAGACTGTTTAAGTCTTGACAGAATTCTGAGATATGCTATTTTCATTTTGCTCTCTACTCTTTTCCCCATTTTACATATTAGCATTGAGACAAGCTGTAGAGATGAAAACTGTCATCCTTATATGAGGATTGGGTAGAATTGTTTTCCCATCTTTGTCTTGCCAAAAATGAGATAAAAGTATGTTTATATATATATACATATAGCTGGTAGGTGACATGGTGGTTAGGGGTGCTGCACTCCCACATGGCTGACTGCAGTTCAAATCAGGGAACTAATGGATTGCTTCCCCTCTCTCTCTCTCTCTGTCTCTCTCTCTCTCTTCCTCTGGCTCTGCTCCTCTGGTCAAATTAAAATAAATAAATAAATAAAGGTAATTAAAGTAATTCTAAAAGACACATTCTATGACATAAACTCCTAGAAGACCGCCAAATGGAAAGAAGTCCTTTTAAGTTCATTTAAAAGTTTAACATTTACAATTGTACATCTTTACAGCTTGCAATTTTTTTTAAGAGATGCACACAGTGTGCGTCAATCAAGTCAAAGATAACACCATTTTTCTCACGTCAAAGCACATGCACATGGAGGTGTGAGAGAGAGAAAAATGGAGACGTCAGAGCACCCTCCACAGGTTCTGCTCATCTGGCCAACCTTTACTACATTCCTCCAGCCCAGTGAGTCTGGGACAATTGCCATGCACCCAGGGAGTTTCAGATTGATGGAATTTGAAATGTTGTTGCCACGTGGGATCCAATGCATTTCCACTGCATCACTAAGCTGGCCTCAGAAATGAATTGCAATATATGAAAAGAGGGATCGCCATCTATACCATTTCCAGTTATTTGTTCATGATGCACCACAGGTATCATACTACATGCAAGTGAGTTACAACACATTGCAGATAGTGTCTTTCTTCAGAGTACAAAGAAGTAATAAAGAACTTCCGTGTTCCCTATTTCTGCTTGCAAAAGAGTAGGCAAAGAAAGCTTTTGTGCTATTTCATTATGATCTTTGACTCCAGTATATCTGGGATTGTATTTATTTATTTATTTATTTATTTATTTATTCTTTTGGAGAGATTTTTGCTATAGGGCACATGAGCTTGCCAGAAATACAGAGAGAGATAGAGAGACAGAAAGTGAGAAATCACCTCCCCCCCCCACCCCAGGGGGGTAGCACACCGCAATCCCTTCTCCTCCATTTGCCTCTCAGGATTTTGGGTACACAAATACACACACACGTGCTTGGAATGAGCTTTAAGACACCAGGTCCAGGACTCAAACCGCAATCAACTGCATGGAGTCCAGTGATGTAACATTATGCTCTCTGTTGGGGATGGCCACACTGCAATTCCTTTTTTTTTTTTTTTTAATTTCTTTCTTTACTCTTGTTTAAAGACCAATTTAGCAGATATTATTTGAGCCATAGGACTGTAGTAATAAAATATCTTTGGCTGATGCCACTTGTGTGACATTTATGACATGCCAAATCAAACTAGACTTTTATTAAAGTGTTCATGCTCACTGCTTTTATTTTATCATTTGTTCAATTTTTATAATTTTAATATTTACAAAAGATACCTATTCGTTAGCATTTCTTGATCCATAGCTGCTCAGCTTCAATTTAACGTTTTTGACTTTATACGTTTTATAATCTAAGCTTGGGTGAGTGAGCATAAGAAGTTTTACCCACTCTACTAAGACTTTCAATTTTGTGTGATTTTGATAGACTAGAATACTTTCTGTTTTTCTGAAAAATGCCCAGTCATTCAGCCTCCCAGGGTTTTTGCCAAGGAATAATAGGCATGCTGCAGTTTTGTGATCATGTAACCATGGGAAAATGCCTCCAGCACAACAGGAATATTCTGATACTGGTTAGGCTGTTGACTCGGTTCCTGCAAAAAGAATTGACTCCCACCCTTTCTTTGTCCTCTCATTCTCTCTCTCGTTCTCCATGCAATTTCTTTTTCACACTCCCTCTCCTTCTAACTCATTCTCTCATCTCTTGAATTATACTCATACAACTGCAGTTGGATGTTAGAAACTCAAAACTGGAAGCTCTACAATGCTGGCACACCCTTCAACAACTGAAATTAAAACACAATTTATTAAGCATTCATGAGTCTATTTCTAATCCTGTGTCTTTCTATTTCTGTTGAAAAAGGAATTTCCCCTAGTAAAAATATGTGCTGCCATTCACTTCCTCCTTTGCAGAAATATTTTAAATCATCTCTGATCTTATCTCTCACCATTCTCACTTTTTATCTATTTACAACACAAATTTTATTCAATTGAACTGTACTACCCAAGAAAGAGGGTACATGAGCACAAAATTATGACTTTTAAGTAAGACTTAACATGTTTAATAAAAATGTTCTTTTATTGCCATCGGACAAAGACACCTTTATTTTACTTTCATAGGGGAAACTTTCCACATATCATTTATTTATTCTTTTGTTTTAAAACCTATGAACCAGACCTCTGGTCTATTGCGAAGCACCCAATTAAGAAGAAATGTGCAAGATTATTGCCTAACAGAGCTTAAAGATAATGGATAAACATTAAATAATCCCACTCAATTACATTATTGCTAAAGATGGGCATGTTATATAGCTGAGGTATAGAAGGTAACAAACAAATAACATTTAGTCATCATTTTGAAAGAGTTAAATTAGAGTTAGTATGTTTGGGTGGTAGTAGATAACCAAATCTCATATCACATAGAAAAGCCAGAGGTAAGACAATTCTTGTTACTTCTGAGGGATGAAATGCCCCGTGTCTGGAACAAGGGCGAAGAGAGGGGTGCTTTTCTGTCAGGAGTTTTGTTCTTTGCTTGTCTCCTCTGGACAGTTCAAATTGTCTTGTGAAAAGTACAAATTCTTTTAGATGATTTCTTTCTGAAGAGCAAAAGTAGCTCATCGGAACAAAGGTATGATTATTAGTATTGGTCTTACAATTATTTATTTATTTATTTCGTGATGAGACAGAGAGAGGGAGGCAGGCAAAGAGAGACAATTCCCTTACAGGGTTTTGGCATCACGATCTGCTCCAGGCCTTCAGCCATCTCTGACCCACATACACAACTTACTTGGGTAGTTTATAGACTTAAACCACCAACCTTCCCATATGGGAATGCCATGCAGAGTATTATATTGTACTGTCATGACAATGCCTGGCCTCCCCAAAGCATTTATTAATCTGAAAAAAAAAAAAAAGCAAAAAGAAAACAAAAACAAAAAAACTTACTTAAAAATATGCAGGTAAACCTTGTTTTGTTTTGTTTTTAAGATTTTTAAGTCATATTGAATAATTCAATGCAATTTACAAAGATTTTACAGGATTTTGTGCCTTTCTTTTTTATTTTAAGAGAGTTTTTTTTTTATAGGGCACATGATCTTGCCAGAGTGACAGAGAGAGACAGAGAAACAGAAAGTAAGAAATCAACCACATAAGGGATGGCCAAGCCTCAGTTCTTTCTTCCCATTCTCCTCTTGGGATTTTGGTCCTGCACGCACACGCACACGCACGTGGCTTGAGTTTAAGGCTACTGGTTCTGGGACTTAAACTGTGGTTGACTATGTGGGAGTCCAGCCACTAACCATTACATCACCTGCTGGTCCTGGGATTCCTGCCTTTCTGCTTCCTTCACGCTATTTCTGAGATTCTTTTGGAGTGACTAAATATATATTAAATTAGGGTAGTTTGCTTGACATGAAGACATTTACAAAAGTAACTTTAAAAAATTTACAGACCTGTGATAATAATTGGGTCTATGTGTTTATTTTTGTAAAACAATTGGATGATTCAGTGCAGAATGTCTCAGATTATTTTAATTTGTTTTGTCAAAATAGCCTAGATAAAAGATCTACTAAATACAAATATTGAAAAAAAATACTTCAAAATAGTGAATGCTCTCATTTATAAACACTATGGTTATTTAGCAGTAAGGTCATGATGATTAATTATTATGACTAATAGCTCTGGAAACTAAATTATTCAACAGGATCATCACATACTCTGCACTGAAAACACTATATTGAGACTAATGAAATTTCCATTTTTTCCCTTTGCTTTCCCCATTTTTCTGAAAATGATTGTTGTGATAACGATTCTTAGACTCCCCTATATTTTTTATCTGATTAAGGGTATTCGTTTTTCCTTTTGACAATCATAACTTTATTTCATGTATGTATCATTGACGTTTCTTCTCTTTTTAAAATATATTTTATTTAGATTTATTTTACAAATTCAATCACATATGTCACTTAGCTTGCAAAGTGAATAGTTCCACATGTATGCATTTCTCACCAATCCATTTGGGAATACTATATACATCATCCTCAACAGACAATAACCCATCTCTCTGTCCCACAAATACCCCTCCATTTCTCTTCCCAATGTCCCTCCTCAGTCTTTCCTCGTTCATCCACCCTCTTCCCACACTGTCTCTGGCATTTATAACCATTTTCTATGTTTTGATATCCTCTAGCCATTCAGTTTTGGCTATAGAGTGGACATTTGGTATATATTTAGTGGAGACATACAATGTCTCTCCTTCATAGCGCAGCTTGCTTCACCTAGCAGTAAATCTTCCATATTCATCCACTTTCTGTAAAAAGCCAGGGTCTTGATGTTTTTTTATGGCTGAGTAGTATTCCATAGGGTGTATGTGCCACACTTTTTAACCATTCACCTGTTTGTGGGCATTTGGATTGGTTCCATGTCTTAGCACCCTGGCAAATCAAACACACTTGCCCTATGGCATAAACAAAACAAAATAAACTTTTAAAAACCTTCAAATTTCTGTCTTCACTTATAAATATCCTTAATATATTAAATATGATTATAATTTACAAACTTCTTTGTACACAATTAAATAGATAACTGTAGGTTCCAAAATTATAATTCTAAATATTATTGTCTTAATGTAACTTTGAAGTGTCTACATTCCCCTTACTTGTCAGCTGGAATTAAATGCAAAGAGCAACAAAGACATAGAGAATAACTTTCAGATATATTTGTGTGTGTGTGTGTATGTTTATGTGTGTGTGTATGTGTGTGATATTTTTCCTAGAAGGTAAAAACATGTCTACTTAATTGAATTAACTCAAATATTTTCAAAATGCAATCATGTAATCATCTACTTATCTAAAATTACAAGTATCTTTTTAAAACCAAACTTGAAAAATACTATCCTTTCATAGTATCTTATGTTTTATTTATTAGAAGCCTGGCCTTCATTTATTCTTTTTTGTTTTGAGCATTTAATGGGAATGGATAGAGAGGGAGAGGAGGGAACGGTGCCTTGTTCGTGTTTTCACGCAATTATCCAGGAGGATACAATACGTACAGCTCTGCTAAGTGCTGAGCCATCAGTATTTTTGTCTTTTATGTAGGATCAATTACACAAGCCAGCATTGTATAAGCTCCCACGGAATCAGCCAAATTCTTCAGCAGTCTAATGTTTCACTACACAGAGTAGTGGATTAAGTCTGAAGCCTCTCTGACCTTCATCTTGGATTTGTTATTCTTGCTCTTTGTGTGATCCAGGTCAACGCACAACGCACGTCTCCTTGAAGACTCCCAGTTGAGGAAAGGGAATTCTCTTCCAGGTATTTTATACACGACTTGAACATTTTTTTTTAATATTTAATTTTATTTATTCATTTATTTTAATTTGACCAGAGAGAGACACACACAGAGAGAGAGAGAGAGAATGAGAAAGCAAGCAACTAAGTCCAGGATTCGAATCATGGTTGACCACATGGGAGTGTCCAGCACCTTAACCATCACACCACTTACTGGTCCCCGACGACTTGAACATTTTAAGGCAAAGGTAAATGACTGTGAGCATGCCATCTTTGCCACATCATATTTAATATAAAAATCACATTTCTGTACAAGTTATTTATAGAACCATTTCAAGTCCACATTTAGATAAATGTAAGGAATAAGGAAAAGCTTGTGTACTATATATTAAGATTTGAGCCCACAAATGATTTTCTCATGAAAGATGCTAACATTATTAAAAGATAAATGAAGGGAACCAGCAGTTAGCGTAATGGCTATGTCACTGGACTCCCACGTAGTCGACCGCGGTTCGTGTCCCGGACCCGGTGGCTTAAAACTCACACCGGGTGCGTGTGCATGCGTGCCCAAGATCCCAAGAGGAGAATGGAGGAGAAGGGATTGCGGCGTGACCATCCCCCCTGGGGGGTGATTTCTCGCTTTCTGTCTCTATGTCTCTCTCTGTCTGTCTGGCGAGCGCACGCGCCCTACAGTAAAAATCTCTCCAAAAAAAAAATATATATTTAAAAAAAAAAAAGATAAATGAAGTTTTGGAATTAGTTTGATAGTATCATAAAAACTAGTACCAATTGTGATTTTTTGGCTGAATATTAGGTTAACAATTTAAATGTGAAATATTATATTTTTCTATTTTTTATAAGAAAAAGACAAGTTAGGAATACTTACATAATTCCCATGGTGTCCTATGAGGTGAGTTCTAAAGAGAAGAATTGAAATTCAACACTTCTGAGTCAAGAATCTATGATATGAACACTTCCTGAGTAAATGATTGGTTTGGGTTATTTTACATTGAAGAGGTTTGTTCATTTCTCCTTTAATGTATTGCTCTTTCCTACACCATTCTTTCAAACTTAGCATAAAACTTAACATAGATTTGTAAGATCTAGAAAACATAATTTAGTAATTCTATGTATTTTTCACATTTTACTAATAACTTCACTTGGTGATCATGAATATTTATTTAAGTAACACAGCTAAAATATATAGTTAAGTAGCACAGCTGAAATTTTAAGACTTTATTCTAGTACTCATACCTGTTGATTCTGAATTTTATCACAGGGTACTAATACTGTATTTACTATTAAATTGAAGCTATCCACTGTCATTAGACTTGTTACTATACAGTGCAAAGAAGATAATAAGTAAGATGAATTCATATTCTCCTTCTGCTCCCACTTTTATGTGTTTTCCATTATACCCATTGGCTGCTGAATAAAATCCTGCCCCTTCAGTATCTCATCTAAGGCCGTTCCTTACATGGAGTCCATCTTTCTTCCCATCTATACCTTTTCCTCCTTCTGCTTTAGACTGTATTCTAGTAAGACTGAACTTCATATATTTTCTCAAAGATTCCAACAGATTTTCTATTAGCTGGTTCATGGCACTCTCATTGGAGTGATTCTCCTTCCACATTCACTCTCTACCTCATCAATTGTCTGATACCATCTTCTTCAGGATGTTAACTTGATCTCTTAGTCTAGGGCTGTTGGTTTCTATCCTCCCCCTTCTCCTTATTTTTCTTCTTCTTCTTTATTAAAGTTTATTTTTTCTATCATAAAAAGGTGTGCACGTGAGAGACAACACCCAGCAAGTAGCACAGTGGTTAGGGCACTGGATTCCCCACATGAGTAACTGCAATTCAAGTCCCAGATCTGGCAGTGTGTTTTCTCACTTTCTCTCTCTCTGTCTCTGATTAGCCCACATGCAATGTAGCAGATTTTGAAAAATAATAATATTGATAAATAAAATTAATGTCATTATTTGTAAGAAAAATACAGGAATTCAGACTTTCTTTGGAGGGGAAATATTCCTTTTTCATTCTGTTATAATCCTACACACAACAGCTACCTAATAAGCTGACTTAAACAGTAGGTTTTAGATCCTAGTGGTTAAAGAGCCTCTCTAAAGTGCATCTGACTTCTGAAAGAGTATTAAAGAGTTCAGCGTCACATTGATATATAATTTATTTTCTTATTCTACGTAGGGATGACAGACAGTTGATGACTAGTTAATAATACCTAAATTTGCATTAGAAAAATTAAAAGAAAACATCATAAAGTCAAAAATCAAAAGAAAATATCATAAAGTCAAAAATCATTGGTGGTGAATTAAAATATAAATTAGAAATATGTCAGAACTTCACAATACATACATTTTATAATCCTAACTTTACATAAGTAACTTAAATGAGCTTAATAAATGATTTCACATGGGCAGACACCCTGTAGAGAATGATTTTAATTGATATATGTCGAATTTGTATCATTAGAAATAATTTGTTTCATGTAAACAATTGATAGGCTAAAATTATTTTGTTTCTCCTGTTAAGTATTCGTAATTGTCTTCTGTGGAATTTTTATCCTGTTGACTTAGAGTCACCTTTTTTTAGTGGCCATGCAAAATAAAAAAAAAAAAAGGATGAAGATAAGTCAAGTGATCAAACATTGGTGTGATTATCTAAATACAGTCTCATTATTTTAAAACGCTATTCACGACAGCAAAATATTCATTTACATTCTATATTTCATTATTTTCCTCTCCATTTTTTGCTGGCGCAATGCAAAGTCCAAAAATGTTAGGCCAGGGAAAAGGAGAGAAAAAGTAAAGGTTAAAAATAATGAGGAAAATAGCAATCACTCCTAGATAATTGAGAGTGAACTCCATTTCACTGTTAAAGAAAGGGGCAACATCATTATCCCTAGGCTTCGGCAAAAGTGTGTGTGGGTCACTTAGTGGTATTGCCACTCTCACTTATTAAAGCATAGACCACTGGTCTTTGGATGAGTGTAGCTAAATTTGAGGGTTTAATGACATTTTAAATGGGAATGGAACTAACCAAACCTTGCAGATGAAACTTCACTCGACCCAGAAGTACGACTTCTAATTCTGCAAAGTCAACGAAAGGCATAAGGGTGGGAAGAAGTGCATTGCTAAACACAACTGGGTTCATTATTTTTGCAATTCCTGGTCTCTTATTCCAATCTCCTTTCTAGAGTCAATGCAAGGTCAAAAGTATTGTTAGTGAAAAGATACAGTAGTGGCCAGATTCCCAAAAAGGATTGTATAAAGCTAGCCAAAAACAAAAAGAAGAAGAAGAAAAAAAAACAGCAATAACTATATGATATAACAAGTGTTTTATCTGCTAGACATTTTCTGCAGCCCTTATAATTACTCATAAAAATCTGAACTCTAATTGTCATTGATATTATCACTTGTGATAGTGATGAGTATGCTTGTATGTGTGTGTGTGTGTGCACCTCCACCTACGGTGATAAAATTTTTATCCAATTCTAAGTCTATTTAGGTGTTCTTTTTTCCTACTTCTAAGTATTTTTTGTGTCATGTCTAATGAGAAATAGTCGAGAAAACCACCTGAACTGTAAGCATATTTCAAAGGAGGGCCATCAGAGAGACACAGATGGGAGTTTGCCTAGATATGTGTTGAACTGCTAAATAAAACAATAGAAAAACTTTTTTAGTATTGTTTTAAAAATTAATTTTGAAAAAAGTTCATTTTGATAATTTTTGCCGAAAGTTTTTTTTTCTTATGAAGTAGGAATGTTATTTTGCTAGCTATCTTAAGTCATTTTTTTAAATCCAACTATTTTTGAACGATTTAAAGAATTAGACATAAAGTCCTTTCTAGCCAATCCAAGCTCATCCTATTCCATTCTACATGATCTAGATGCAAGGCTAGGTTTGGGAATATCAAAACAATGGATAAGGCCCTTCCTACAGAAAACAACATTTTAGAGTCATCTGAAAACAAAACAAAAACCCAGATAATAAACAACAGCTGGGCTATTGTGATAGATCAGCCTAGGCTAATATGTAATATATTCATACTGGGAAAAATCATTACATATGCTGTAAGAATGTATAATAATAAAGTGTAAAACAAAAGGATCAGATACATGAGAACATTATGTTATATCAGAAACATTTAAACTGAATATAGTGGGCTAGCAGGTGGCATTGGTGGCTAAGGGGTTGAACTCTCACATGACTGATCACGGTTCAATTCCTAGACCCAATGACTTGAAACTCAAGCTGGGTGGATGGACATGTGTGCCCAGAATCCAGTGAGGAGAATAGAGGAGAGGAGAAATATAGCATGGACAACCTGCTTGGGGCTGATTTCTCACAGTCGCTCTCTCCAACTCTCTTCAACAAATGCTCACCCCTATGGAAAAAAATTAGTATAGTAATAAATCCTGAATCATATTGAAGATGAGTCTAAATCATAGGACACAACAAAACCTGATACTTAACATCGTGATTATTTTATGCCAGCGCTAGTAAGAACTTTCCAAATATTGTCGCACTTATCTAATCCTCACCACCTAGGAAGTACTTTTATCCTCTTTTTCTGGATTATAAAACCGAGACATAGAGGAAGAATACTTTAAATTCTCATAGCTAACAATTGGTGACACTAAAACATGAATCCAGTTTGGCTCCAATTCCCACACTCTTAACTGCAGAACTATTGTTACTCTATTCTACTATATTATTTATGTCAGACATCAATGATTAGAAAGTAGTGTAGGCTCAGCCTCTATGGAGGAATTGGTAGTGTACTGGACTGCATAACTGGAAGCCACATGCTGACCACAGTTTGAGTCCCTAGCCCAGTCAGCCTGAAAACATACTGGGTATACGTGTATGTGTGCAGGACACTGAGAGGCTGGAGGACTGGGGAAAGGGGATCATGGCATGACCAAACTCTGTGAGGGTGTATTTCTCTCTTTCTGCCTCTCTCTCTTCCATGCATTCCATGCTCCCTGGCATAAAGAGATTTAAAAAAAGTAGTCTAAAGTAATAGTAACTATATGGTACATTATTTGTTTGTTTTTTCATTATTTTATGCATTTAATCACTATACATCACTTTGCTTATAAGTTGAATTTACCCAACATGAATACACTTCACATCAGTCCAGTTCAGGATACAATATACATTATCATCAACAGATAATAACCCACTTCTGTGTCCCGTAAATATCCTGCCCTCTATTTAACTCCTTCATTTCCTTCCTTACACTTTCCCTCTTCTGCCATATTGTCTCCAGAATCTATAACATTTTCAATGTTTCTATGTCTTCCATTTTTTACACAGACCCAAAATATAAGAGTTAGAGAGAAGGAGTTAATTTAAGGTTAAAACATTTAGTGTTGGAAATAGAAAAGAGTTACAAAAAATAATTGATACTCATGGGCGTTATGATTCTCTGCCTTCCTAACAAAGGTACTTGTCCCACCTCCCACCACTGAGAGAGTACAGTCCAGTGAGAGTTGTAGCTTAACTCCCCCCTCAGGAATTGTCCGTTACCTGAAGGGAGCCACCACACATGAAGTTACAATGCTTTCAGTGTAGTAACTCCAGGACAATGACAGATAGATGAATCAGGGTAAGTAACTTACCTAAGTTTACAAAGTCTCCAAATGGGAGAACTTCATTCCATACTTGGCTGCTTCAAAGTTCAAGACATTTTCATTTTGTCACATTTCTCTTGAATCTGAACTTCACAGATCGCAGTAGTTATTTTATGGGGACTGACAAATTTTTGCTTGTCCATTTTATGCAATCTTAGACCTCTGTCATTTCAATGTGCTCTCATAAATAAGTTGTCTCCAATATTTAATATAGACTCCAAATATACAGGAAATAAGAAGCCATATAAAAAGAGTAAACTATCTGACCTTGAAACTTGGAATGATAAATAGTATCCTATGCTATATATTAAATAAATGTATATAAAGGCACATATATTTTGTCGCATAAGAATGTATGTTTCCTGGTATTGAACATAAAAGTGTCATAAATGCATGTCATAGATATGAGAAGAGTCATTCTTGCTGAGCATCTAAGCTACGCTTCGCACACAGCAGGCATCAATACACT
>NW_006159636.1:308052-342932 GCF_000334495.1 Tupaia belangeri chinensis
TCTAGGTTTTATGTGCCTTTGGATTGTTTATGGTTGTTGAAAGAACTGAAAAATCTATTGTTTGAAATACTGTGTATAACAAAGTATTTCAGTATTGCTTCCACTGTTTCTAATAGAAAACCTTTAGAATGTATTTAGACCTTTAAACTAAGTCTTTCCAGAATTTTACCAGTTGATGATTCAAAACACTCACTTATTATATTCAACTAGTTAGCTTCAATAAGGTAATCGCTTAGGCAATTGAAACTCCATATGGCTTATCTCTTGCCTACAGCATGAATTCTGGCTTGAGAGCACTGATCTATTAAACCACATGTCATGATCAAAGTGATATTCACTGGCAATCATGACAGGAATTCCTGTTTATAGAACTGCAAACTTGTGAAATAGTTGCTTAGGTCAAACATAATTAAAAAGCTGCTGCCAATGAGGGCTACCTTTCAAGACCTACTTAAATAGAACTATGATGGCAGTGATTTTTTTTTTTTTTGCCCCTCTATCAAAGGCCGTGCAACTTTGGATTCCAACTCTATAGGAAAACATGTATAAGTTATAAAACAATTGATATTTTGTATCCAAATTCATCTCAAGAAAACAGCATCTTCATTAGTCAAGTAATACAGTGAACATTGACTTCCAAAATGTTCATGAACTATCTCCAAGAAACAATCAATTTTGGAAACTTTTTTCATAATTCACATTTTAATTCAAAATATTTATCATATAAAAATAAATAAGCTACAACCTTCCAAAAAGTCTGGTAACATTTTAACTGTTTTCTAACAGTAAATATTGTGTTTTGATATCTATGTTTATTGCAGCATTATTTACAATTGCTAGGACATGGAATCAACCCAAATGTCCATGAACAGATAAATGGATTGAAAAAATGCAGAGCATATAATCTGCGGAATATTACTCAGCCATTAAAAACAATGAGACCCTGACATTTGATGTGAAGTGGGTAAATATGGAAGATTTAATTCTAAGTGAAGCAAAACCAGACTATGACATACAGGGATTGTGTGTCCCTGCTCAATGTATTTTTGCTCACTACAGGGCAAATTTCTAAGCTCTATGACAGTAACTGAAAGACTGAAAGGTATAATAGCAGGGAGGGCAATTGTCGATATTAGAAACAGTGTGTGAGGAAGGAAGGGATCCGGGAAAAAATTAACAACACATTTAATAGATGTAAAAATGAAAAGTTATCTGCTGATGATAACGTGTATGCTAATGCCTTTGACTTGACTAACAGGTACTGTATTCATTCTGGGAAAAACCATGTTTACACTGTAAAGATGTGCAGTGATTAAATTAAAAAATAATAGGTACCAGCAGTCGTAATGGATATGTCACTGGACTCCCACGTAGTCGACCGCGGTTCGCATCCCAGATCCGGTGGTTTAAAACTAACTCCAGGTGCATGTGCGTGCGTGCCCAAGATCCCGAGAGGAGAATGGAGGAGAAGGGATTGCGGCATGGCCATCCCACCTGGGGGGTGATTTCTCGCTTTCTGTCTCTCTGTCTCTCTCTGTCTGTCTGGAGAGCACACGCGCCCTATAGCAAAAACCTCTCAAAAAAATGAAAAAATAATAAATTAAAATTATAAATTAAAGAATTGTTTTGAAATCATGTCATATTTAGTGATATAACCTAAGGAAACATTGTATATATCATTGTCTTTGGAAAAGTATTGTGTTCTTGAAAGCTTTCTTATTTGTAGAGAAGATAAAAAGGGGCATGGAAATGGAGACTTGTCTGCTGATGATAGTGTGTATGATATATTCAACTGGACTGGCGTGAAATATATTTATGTTGAGCAGACTCATTTTACAAGCTGTAACGATGTACAGTGATTGAATGTATAAAATAAATGTAAAAAATTAAAATAATGAAGAGTGATATATGTCTGCCTTTTAAATGGCCTTTTAACTATAACACATAAATGTTCTTGTTTTAATTCTGAGTTTGAATCTCATAATAGCACTTTTTTAGAGATGATGGGCATAATTTAAAACAGGATCCTTGACAGAAAGTGTTTTACCTACTAATATCAATCAACCAATACACATATCGTTTGGACTGACCTCTGTAAGCATAACAATGCAACATTAATTTACAGGAACATTATGAAATATAATATATTCTATATTTATCTATATCTACAACATAGGCATACAAGACCCTTAGTAACATGATGAATCAGGTGATTGCTTGTCTAAAAAAAGGCAGCATTTATTGAAATTATTACAATGTTACAAGTCTTAAATATTTTATATATGTTAAATTTATTAAACTTTACCCTCTGTCTGTGATAAAAAATATTATTATCTCCCATCTTTGTAGAGAGAGTGAGACAGGAAGATTAAGAGCCTTGCTATAGGGACCAGGAGATGGGATAATGGTTGTGGCACTGGACTTTCACATAGTCGACCACGGTTAGAGTCCTGAACCTGACGCTTTAAAACTCACAGCAGATGTGTATGTGTGTGTGTCCACAATCCTGAGAGGAGAATGGAAGAGAAGGGACTGCAGTGTGGCCATCCCCGCTGTGGGGGTGAGGGGAGGTGATTTCTGGCTTTCTGTCTGTCTATTTCTCTTCGGTGAATGTACACATCCTATAGCAGTATAGAATCCTATAGAATTATCTTGGACAGGTCATATGGACCCAAGCAGCTTCAGTTTCATCAATTGTCAAATAAGGGGATTCAAATTGGATACTTCACCAGGTTTCTTTCTCTTCCAAATTCTTAGAGTTCAGAAACCAATAAGTCCTCTAATCATAGAAAAATCTGTGCCTTTAGCTAAATATGCCAACAAAGTACCTGCATGTTATAGACAATCATAGTGGAAATTCATGGTTAAGGCTATTGATATACATTGAATAGCATCCTACTGGTGAGAGAAAAAACAAAAAAGTAATTCAGTTTTCATTATGTCGTATGCTAGAAGCTTTTAAAATCAGTAGATTTAGTAAAATAAGATAAATAATGGAAGAAGTGTGAGGAAGAGATGAGGGTTACACTGTTAAATTACACAGCCAGGAAAGACCAAACTATGAAGGTGTTATTTGAAAATACAGTTAAGGACACAAGGAAGGAAACTATGGAACTGTCTGGAAAAAAGTATGCCAAAGAAAGGAAAGAAATACTCAAACTCCTTACAACAGAATCATGTCTGGTGTATTGCAAGGGTCCTACAGATCCCAGTATAGAGAGCAAAGAGGGAGGAAGTGGGAACAGTTGAATTCAGAGAATCTAAAAAGAGAAATAAAATCTTCTGACTTGCTCTTGGATGATGTCTAAGACTGCTTTTTTTTTAATAATTTTTTTTTATTCATTCATTTATTTTTTAGTTTGAGCAGAAAGAGACAGAGGGTGAGAATAAGAGAGAGAGGAAGTGAGAAAGCAAGCCACCAGATTCTAGACTTGAACCATGTCGGCCATGAGGGAGTGTCCAGCGCCTTAACCACCACACCACCTGCTGGTCCCAAGACTGCTTTATTGATAATTGATTAAGACCTTTTGGAGGCAGAGTTACCATAAGGAAAATGATGTTCTGTCCCTCGAGCTTTGTATGGACAATGTACTGGCCCAGTCTATAAGAAATAAATCCTGTTTCTAGAAGAATGTGGACTATTATGGTATTGGATCCCAAATCATCTGCTTCAGATTTGCAACAGACATGACTGGTATAAAGTATGCCGTACATGTGTCAATATTGCCAACACTTTATATTTCAAAATGGCACATGTGCAATTATTAGAATGATATGTTTGCAATATTTACTTAGAAAAACATCGGTTTTTATAGATCACATAAAATATAAAAGCCGAAATACTTTGTTTTTACTATCAGAGAGGATACTTCAATTCGTACTTGTACAGTTGCCTTGCGAACTGTTGTTTGAGCTAATCAGACCACAGGAGAATTCAAAGAGCAGGTGGACCATTTTAAAAACTGCTCAAAGTAGATCAACTGAGAAAGTGAGTTAGTAACGACTAGTGCCACCTAGTAAAAGAATTCATTTTTATTCATGGAAGAAATTTAAACAGAGATGAGATATGACACAGGCACAAATTTAAAGAAGGTTTTAGAAGAAAGAAGGACTATGGAGAGGGGAAAAAAAAATCAACTTTGCTTCTGAATGAACTTTGCCTTCAGCCTTGTTAGCTTGGGAGCCACCTTTGCTTTCTTTTTGACACCATCATTTAACTGCAACAAATCAAATTTGTCTGATAGCATTGCTTGACAGGAGCCATACGTTACTGCCGGGAGGCCTGACTGCAGCTGTTGCTCTCCTGGAGCACACAGTTGTGCTGTGTCATTTGAATTTGTGCTTCAGTGCATCTTTAAAACATTTCTTCTATATAACCTGATTAAAGTGGTGTCCTGTCTGTTCACTTGACTGCCGGTGCTTAAGGATCCCACTGCTAGACAGAGTCCACACATATTAACTCCAGCAGAAATATTTTTTTAGAAAGAAATATTTAGGAAAATAGCCATTTCTAGCAGTGTTCAGTGTGTTAGCCCCTCAGCGCTTTATTGCCAATACCCAAGCACCCCTGTCTACTCACTTTTGCTTGAATATAACCTACTTCTTAATCAAAATCCACCCTCTCAAGAAGCTCTTGCGGCTGACCTGTAGCTCAGGAACTAACCACCGTGAATAGGGAGCTATGCCCCATATGGACAACTTCAGTTTGAATCACTGCCCTTGTGGCTTTAAAGACATATCTGGCATGCATGTGTGCATGCTCCAAATCCTGATAGAACGGAGAAACAGAGGAAAGAAGATTGCAACATGACCACACTTCATATGCGGCGTTTTCTCTCTCTTTCTTTCTCTCTGTTGTGCCCATGGCACTTTCTGGCGATTAAGAAAATGAAAAGAAGCTTTTTGTTCATTCTGCTTTAATGTTAAATGTGCCTTAATATCAAATAAACTTAAATTTTTCTGACACTGTAGTGATTAGAGAATAAAAGGATGCATGTCAAATATGACTAAATATATTATACTCATTTATATTTAATACATATAAAAATGAGCACAAATAGAAAATTCTACTTTTGAGTATGTAATTTCTTAAGGAAATATTCCATCGCATAGTAATTTTTATGAATAATTTTATACATTGGCAAAATTCAAAACTACTTTTCCCTTCTGAATTGTTCTATCTTCAGTTGATGGTGTGTGTAATAGATGGGGCTGAGAGAATTAAAAAGGGTTACTGGCCCAAACATTAAATAGATTTTATATTGATCTACTGATATTTTATAAATAAATGAGTTTTTATTTATAAATTTCTCTCCTTTTTTTGGGGGGGAGGGAGGAGAAGTACCCTTAATTTAAAGGCACATTCATTCTGTTTTTTATCCCAAGCAGGAATTTAAGAAGGAAAATGAGTTACATAGTTGAAATTAAGTCCTCAGCAATTCTCTGAGGCAGCTCTGTTACAAAACATTACTTAAAAAATTATTATTTTTAAATAAAATAAGCTTAGTTATTTATTCATGTACTTCTTGCTTAGATATAATTTCTTAAAAAAACTGCTTCTCCTTGAAAAGATTTTTTTCAAGTCCAGTTTGAAGTTCTAGTCATTAAAAAGTCTTTGCTTCAGAAGAAATATTTCAAAGGATTCTCAAGATGAGACAAAAAGATTTAGAGAAGTTAAGCAACCTGTCTAAATTAAGTGACATGGTAAATACTGATGGCAAGAAAGTAGGCAAAACTTTTATTAACTGTTGTAATGTGATTAATTGGAGAGTAATATAAAAAATGGTACCTGAAGATGGCTCTATTTGGAAAGCCACTCGATAGAATAGGGAAAAATAATCTATTGGATAAAGACAAATCTGTCTTTCTTTCTTTCTTTCTTTCTTTCTTTCTTTCTTTCTTTCTTTCTTTCTTTCTTTCTTTCTTTTCTTTCTTTCTTCTTTTTTTTTTTTGCCTTTTTTGGAGAGGTTTTTGCTATAGGGCATGTGCGCTTGCCAGAAAGAGAGAGAGACAGAGAGACAGAAAGCAAGAGATCACCCCCAGGGGAGATGGCCATGCCGCAATCCCTTCTCCTCCATTCTCCTCTAGGGATCTTCGGCACGCATGCACACACACCCGGCATGAGTTTAAACCACCGGGTCCGGGACTCGAACCGCAGTCGACAACACGGGACTCCAGCAACATAGCCATTACGCTCACTGCTGGTCCTGACAAATATATCCTTATGAGTGGATCGTTTGTGAGCCTGGAGAACAATTCATTGTAAGTCAACCTATAAAAATGGGATTCAGAGGAACTATACTATTTTAAGGACTGAGAGAAATTTTGAGTATATTAAAAATACTTCATTTATTTGCACTTAATGCATTTATTTATTTGAGATGAAATAATTGTTCTATTTTCCTAGATTGAAACAGAAAAGTAAATGACAAATTCTCAACTTGCAGAAGTAATAAAGTGTGGCTGATTATAATGCTGTCTATAATCTGTATAACTGCAGTATGAAGTTGGAAAAGGTTATATCGTAGAAATACTATTTGAGAAACTGCTGATTTAGACATTCTAATTAAGTTAAGTTGTGATCAGTCTGCTATCAAAAATTTGCATTACAAGGCAAATCTCTGTAATAGATTTAGCTAATTGACTCCACTTTTGCTTTTCTAATTATAATTACCCACTGAGTGTCAGAGACTTTCTCAACAGACTAGCGTAGGCATTTTATTTGATTAATTGTCTCTACTGTTTTCAATTCTATTCATTTGTTTTAAAATTTTTATTAATTTTACTTTGAGAGGCTTAGGTTTAGTTTACTCTTATTCTAGTTTCTCTGAAGTATAAAGTTAATAATTTTAGATTTGTAAAATGTTTTCTAATAGGTGCATGTAATGCTATAAATTTACCTTTATACACTGCTTTGGTTACACCTAATGAATGTTGTTGTGTTTTCACTTTCATATGGTTTGGAATACTTTTCTAAAGTTTCTAGAGACTTACTCAACCCATTAAATATTTGTAAATATGAAATTTAGTTTTTAGATATTTGGAAGATTGCTTATCTATGTTTATGTTTTTAATTTCTAGTTATTTAATTTCTAGTTATCTAATTATTGTGATTATAACCCAATCATTAACTTTGTAATATTTCTATTATTTTAAATTTTTTAAAGTGTATTTTATGGCTCAAAATACAGTTTCATATAGTAAAGGTGTTACGTAAATTTGAGAAGATTATGTAAGTTGCTCTTATGAAATGGTATATTTTGTAAAATACATTAGATTCCTGGTTTCTATTCCAACATACGAAGAACTTGGAAGTTATCACTCTTATCCTTAAAACAAGTAGAAGATAATAAACAAATTGAAAATTATAACTTTTATTAGATTCATCAAATAATTAAAAATCAAGGAAAACAGCTCCCTACTCTGAAAACTGGACAGACACATACAGAGACTTGTAACTTACTGGGAGCAGAATTGCCCAAGCTCATAGCTCAAGTCAATATTGATAAAAATACTTTAAACTCTATTTAATGAATTGCTAGAGAATAAATATTGACTAGCGTGAGTGTTAAAAGTTCTAAGGGGTCTTGGGACCAGCATGGTGTAGTGGCTATGTCGCTGGATTATGCAACGCCAACCATAGTTCAAGTCCCATACTTGGTGACTTGAAACTCATACTGATCACATACTCATGCATGCTCAAGATCCAAAGAGGAGTTTGGAGGGGAAGGGATTGCAGTATGGCTATTTCCCCTGGTGGTGATTTTTCACTTGCCCTGTCACTGTCTTTGTCTCTCTCTCTCTGGAGAGTGTATTAACCCAAAGATAAAAAAAAAAAATCTCTTAAAAAGTTCTAATGGGTCTCGGTCTCAAAGAAGCCCCTCATATATTCTTGAGTTTCACTCCCCTCAAAATATTTTAAGGTTCTGGACCAGCAGTTAGTGTAATGGCTATATTACTGGACTCCCATGTAGTTGACCACTGTTTGAGTGCCGGACCAGTGGCTTAAAACTCACGCCGGGCGTTTGTGTGTGTGTGCTCAAGATTCCGAGAGGACAACAGAGGAGAAGGGATTGTGGCGTGGCCATCCCTCTGGAGGGTGATTTCTTGCTTTCTGTCTCTCTGTCTCTCTCAGTCTGTCTGGCGAGCACATGTGCCCAATGGCAAAAACTTCTCAAAAAAAAAAAATAGATTTCTTATAAGGTTCTGCAAGATCAGAATAAAATCACTTCATGCTTTCAGCAAGTGGGAGCTCTTACTCTCCACTCTCAACAAGGTCTGTCCTCAAGGAAATCTATTTTACCAGAGCCTAACTGACCGAGCTTTTTTTTTTTTTTCCTACCAAAATCCTGATTGACTAATTGAAAAATATACAGTAGTGTTAGTTACCAAGCAACTGCTTAGGAGAATACTAACAGCCAGTGTAGAACTTGGCTCAGAGCTATGAAAGTCAAAGAAAAGGGAAGAAAAATGATCATACTGTTTTAGTTGCATATGGGTTTGTAAATATCTATCCCCTCCCAAAAAAATAATATGCCTTAATTCAATTGTTTTCTTTTTTGGGCATATTGAGATTTAATTGATATACAATAGACTGGTTACATTTAAAGCATGTAATTAAATATATTTAACAGGTATATATTCTGTGAAAAACCTCACTGCACTGAAGAAAATAAACATATTTTTCACCTTTCTGATTTCTTGTGTCACTTTTTAATTTTTAAAAATGTTTTTCTGTAGGGCTCATGTGCTCTGTGAGAAACAGAGAAATCACTCCCTCAGGAGGGATAATCATGCCTCTATCCGTTCTCCTCCAGTCTCCTCTTGAGGCTTTGGGCAATAGCACACATGCCCCTGGCATGATTTTTAGCCACTGGGTCAGGGAATCGAATCCAGTGCCTTAACCTTCACACTTCCCAGCGACCCACCACTTTTACATTTTTGACGTTAAACTAACTTTTAATGTATTTTTGAGTTTGATTTGAGAAAGTATCTCATGAATGTAGATTCAACAATTCTGTGCCTTAGTACCAGCAGATGCTGTAAGGGTTACATTGCTAGATTCCCACTTAGTCAACTACAGTTCAAGTCTGGACCTGGTAACTTAAAACTCACTCTAGGTCTGTGTGAATGCATGCCTAAAATAATCCCAAAAAGAGAATTGAGGTGAAGGAATTGTAGCATGGCCATTCCCCTGGGGGAGGGAGTGATTTATTGCTTTCTATCTGTCTGTCTCTCCAGAGAATGAACATGCCCTATAAAAAAAATCTATAAATAAATAAATAAGAAAGAAAAAATTTTCTGTGTCCATAATTGTTGAATCTATGCTCATGAGATATTGTGCTGGTAGAATTTGTTCAGAGTTACAAGTTTTTCTTCTATGTACTTGCTATAATTCATCAGCGAAACCTGAGGATTTGTAGTTTTCTTTCTGTTTCAGATTTCTTTTCTTAACAAATTATATATATTTTAGTAGCTATTAAAAATATCAAGCTATGTGTATTATTTATTTCCTCTTGAATGAGTTTTTGTAATTTCAATCTTTCAATAATTTTTTTACTTCATATAACTTACTGAATTTATTGGCATAATTTCTTAATAATTTTCTGTATTATTTTAATAGCTGTAGAATATGCCATAGCTCAAAGGGAGCAGATGTCAAAGCAAAGAAACTAAGTGGAAATTTCTACCAGGGAAAATTTGGTGATGGCTTGGACTAAGGATCAAGCACTGTGCTTTCATCCAATACTGTGATTAATCATAAAGAACAGTCTTTAATAAAGTTATATTAGTACACTCTGGAAGATAGTAAAATGTTAAATCAATAGATAGTTGCTAGTATATTGTTATTAAGAATATTAAATTCCAATCATTATATCTGTTGATTTTTGTTTCCTAAGAAAATTGCTCAAAATTTTGTTAAAATAATTGGGAACTTAAGACAAATTTTAGCTAATTACGTGAAAAATGCATTTAAAATTTGATTGCACAGCTTATATTTGTCCGTTGTGTTTTCTAAGAAACACAGAAGTAGTGAGGAGTCTAACAGATCTATTAAAGACAATAGCATGAAAGATAAAGGGGCCAGGGTATAGAAATAATCGGGAGACTTATGACTGTCATACATGACTGCAATTTATAAAAGGAGAGTATAAAGGATAAAATATTGACTAGGAAGAGCCCCAGATAATGGTGCAGCCTTAAGAAAATCCAGGCCTACCCCACAGAAAACCACAGCACTAAGATGCCTTGGGAGAGGTTCCACACGGTTGGAAATGTGAACCCTTGTGTGATGCTCAGTATTGATGGGCATAGCCATTCTGCAATGTGCCCCACAAAACTACAGCAGATTTTGAAATCCAAAGACTGCTCGTATTGTGGATGACCCCCCCCCGGAGCAGAGGTCAGGACAGCATGTAACAGAAAAGGCTAAACCATGAATTTTTCCAAATAAAGCAAAATTACTATGAAAAGAATACTAAGCTATAATGCATAAATAAATATAATAAGATACACACTCAATAAATGCCACATTAAATATTGTGCCATTTTAGTAAGCCAGTCTTTGAAAGAGACACATTGTATATCCCAGCTCCATATATATATACCAAATGCCTCCAGTCTATGGCAGAAATGGAAAGATCTGAAGGTGATAGCAGGGTGGACAAGTGTAGATCCCAGACTATAAGGGAGAGGAGTGGGTGGAAGAGAGCGGTGGTAGAGAGTGGGTGGAAAGGGCAAAGAGAAGGAACACTTAGGCAAAGGAATGTGAAGTTCTCTATTGAAAATGACATCTATGGTAATATCTTTTATTAGATTATCATGCAGTACATGCATAATTTGAAAAACCATATTGTGAGCTATAGAGATGTACAAGGATGGGATGTAAAATTTTTTTAAAAGAGGAAGGAATACTGGGACCAGCAGATATCACAGTAGTTATGACGCTGGACTCCTATGTGGCTGACTATGACTGGACTCTAGAACCGTGGCTTGAAAGTCGTGCTGAGTTTGTGTGCACATGCACGACCAAGATCCCAGGAGGAGAATGGAGGAGAAGGGATTGCAGCATGGTCAACCCCTCTGGGGGGTGATTTTTCATTCTCTCTCATTGTCTCTGTCTCTCTCTCGGGTGAGCACACGCACCCTAAGGCAAAAACCTTATAAAAAAATGAGAAAATTGTATAAAAATTGTGCCATTTTTAAAAAATGAAAGAAATGCTTATTTAATTATATGTCGTCTTATTATTATTATTATTATTATTATTATTATTATCATTTAAATTTGCTATAGGTATGTGCACTCATCAGAGAAAGACAAAGAGAAAAAATGTGAAAGCAAGCTGCTTCCTAGCTCAGGACTCGAACTAGCCACCACACCACCTGCTGGCCAAAAAATTGTGCCATTTAAAAATTGTAGTGAGTAAGAATATTGGATCAAATGGTATATTTGTCTTTATCAGTTACCTATTCTGATTTTTTTCCTACAATTTTCTCCTGTACTTATAGCAAACATAAATATACCATAAGCCCTAATGTTACTAGAAGCAGCAATTTCATCTAGTATTCCTAGGGTTCTACTTCCCAACATCACCCCTCTTTAGAGAAGTAAATGTAGAGATTGTATTTTTTGAATATATTATAAACAAAATAGTGTGATTTAAAAAATTATACTGGACTAAAATTCATACCAAGCTTATTATCGAACCCTTAGAATTTTGGTATGTTGTGAACTAAAATTATTTTAGCCTTGTATTTATCAAAAATAACACAGAAACATGAAATTTAAAAACGTAGCTTCAATAACATCAAAAATGCTCTGTAGGCAGTATGAGTATATGCAAAGTATTTTGGATGAGCACAGAGTTGAGAGGACAAAAAAGTTAAAAAGGTGTTTTGAATCAGAAATAACACTCAAGTTTATAAAAGTGTAATGTTTGAATTAAAGGCTTATTCAAACATTTTTTTCTTAATAAAATAAATACATGCATTGATACATGCAGCTATTCACATATGTGTACAAAATGTATGTCTGCATACATATGTATGTGTATGTATGTGCGTCTGCATATATATATATATATATATATACACACACACATATATATATTATACACACACACACACATATATGCAAGGATATTAGTTACAAACTATACATTTTATGTCCCACCTATGAGGTGAGGTCACTTCAAAAGATCTCCCTCAAATATACTAAAAGAACTCTAAAGTTTTTTTGTTAGGTTTTTAGCTCTTTTCCAGAAGTCAGAAAAACTGCTTGCAAATTGCATTTTAAAAATTAATATAGCCATTCTCTTATTGGCCTAGTTTTAAAAATGGCTTCTTTTCTTTCATGATTGTTCTTTAATTGTTGATGTCTCTTTACATCTTGATTAAAGTTTCTCAGATCCCTAGCTGTTAATTAATGGAGTCTTGAGCAGAAACACAAGATGATTTTTCTTTTATCCCTGGGTTCAATCAAGTAGTAACTGATTTTGAAATAAACAATACAGTGCACTGTAAGGATAATAGTGGAAGTGTTTAAAGTAGAAACCTTTTAACTGCCCCCCCTCCCACCCCCCGCACAGACGACTGTTGTGTTTTTTAAGTGATTTTTTTTCTTTTAGCTTTAACTTTGCATATCATTATTTTTGCTAGCGGTGATATTCCGAATCATCTATTTTTAAATTCAGATTAAAAGATAACCATTTTCTATTAGTTTGCAGCTATGAAATTATTTCAAAAGAAATAAAACGATATAAAGCAATACAAAATACAGTTAATAATTTGATCACACAGCTTTAAAAGACAGTAACAATATGATTTGTTAGCTTCATGGGTTTCTTTATTCGTCAGAAACACAAGACCCCATAGTTTACTTCCAATCACCAAGACCCCGTAGTTAACCTCTCTCAGCCTTATGAATAACCTCAAGTTAATGAAAATATTCAGATTATAAATATAAAATTTGTTCTTATATATAGTTGCTCACATATGTATATATAAATAATAGATTGTTTTGCAGATTTACAAAATCAAGTAATGACATTTCTTTACATCTAGGAAATGTTCTCTTTTCCTTTATTAGGATGTTGTTAAGAATGATGAATTCATGTAGCTTTAGCTCACTATGGTATAATATTCCTTAGTATAAATTAGCCATATTTATTTTTATTTTACCAACAAATTGAACATTTGGGATGTTTCAATGTTTTCATAATTAACACACAATTGCCGCCATAAATGCTAGTGGTATGTGCGAAAATTTTTAAAAGTAAATTACTGAACATAAATTCTGAGCTACTAGTTATATTTATTTCTAGAGTAAACTCAGTATCTTCTGATACGTATGCACCTGAGCCATGACTTCCCTTTACGTTGTGATTATGGGGACTTACCGTTGACTAGCAAGCATTGCCACAGTCTTTTTCATCAATTTGTTGCACATTTCTACGTGTTGTGAGCCATATGTCTAGAGCACAAATTTCATAATACAGTTTTTCACTTGCCCTAAAGCATTCACAAGAACATTTTTAAGGTTTTCTTGGGAATTAGCTTATAGCTTTAAGGAGAGAAGTAAAGACTGCAACTAATAGAAGGTATATATTCTGCCACATCTTAAACTCCAGTGACAAGATACGTAGGGTCATGTGGAGATTGAAGCTAGTCATAACCAGGTCAGCCCTCTAGCTTCGTGGTTAAAGGAGATGAGATGGATCCTACACTGCTAACCACAGTTCAAATCTCTACTCTGGCAGCTTGAAAAACACACCAGGCACATGTGTGTGTGTGCCTAAAATCCCAACAGGAGGAAATGAGAAGGGCATGGCCACATTCCACCACTGATCATTACTTTCCCCCTTCCTCCACCACCCTGCCTGCCCCCCTGAGTATGCATGCCCTGTACAAATTGTCTTACAAAAACAAAAAACAACAACCTCTAAAAATAAAAAAAAAATCTGAAGAACTTAATAAAATTCCAAGATACAAAATCAACATACGAGGTTTGATTGGATTTTAATTTACTAACAAAGAACTCACAAAAAGAAAACAATTTCACTTAAATTAGCATAAAAATAAATATGTAAATAAACAGAAATAAATTTAACCAATGAGGTGTAAGACCTATATACTGAAAACTATAAAAGATGATTTCTGAGAAATTGATGAATACACAAATAAACTGAAAGATAAACTGTACTTCTATATTGAAAGAACTAATGTTAAAATATCTAAGCCAGTCTGGAGATTCAATGCAATCTTACTGCAATGTCATGATTTGCAGAGATAGAAAAAATATTCCTAAAAATCATAAATACAAATAGCCAAAGTGATCTTGAGCAAATAATAAAACTAAGCGCATTAAACTTCCCAACTTTGAAGTATGACAAAGATAAATGGAATAGGATTATCAGCCCTCAAATAAATTAATTTTCAAAAATATGCCAAGAACACAAAATTGGGGAAAAGGTGCGATCTTTTTGTTCACAAATAGTTTTAGAAACACTGGCTATCTACATTCAGAATGAATTTTTTCTATGTACCATTACATAAAATCAATTCAAAATTTATCAAAAACATAAATGTAAGATTTGAAACTAAAACTTGCCTTTAGAAAACGTAAGACAAAAATCCACAAAATTAATCTGGGCAATTATTTCACAGTTAACCAAATAAAAAAAATCAACAAATCGTATTATACAAAATAAGAAACACTAAAACACTGTACAGCAAAGGAAACAACAGAATAAAGAGATGACCAGTGATTGGGACAAAATATTTGAAAATTACACATCTGATAAGAGACTAATATCAAAAATATATAAGTAATTCAAATTACTCAATAAAATAAAAAAACAAATACCTTAAAAATGGTCAAAAGACGCGAGTAAACACTTCTTGAAAGAAGACATGGAGATGCCAACAGATACATGAGAAAATGCTAATATTAATTTTCAGCAAAGTGTAAATGAAAGCCAAGAGCTATCACATGCATTAAAGTGACTTCCGTCTAAAGGATCAAAGATAACCATTGTTGGCAAGGAGAGGGCTGAAGGAATCCTTGGAGAATATTGATGGAAATATATATTGGTATATCATTTTGGAAAACAGCAAGGAAGATTCTCAACAACGTAGAAATAGATCTACCATTTCACTACTGGATATATAACCAAAGGAATTGAAAGCCAGTATGTTAATGAGATTTGTTATTTCCATGTTAATTGCACCATCATTTACAATAACCAAGCTATGAAAACAACCTCAGTGCCCATGAACAGACGAAAGGACACAAACAAACGTAATACATACACACGTGGGCACACACAATGGCATACAATTCAGCCTTAGGGAAGAACAAAGAAAAATGCTATCATTTGTGATGACATGGATGAATCTAAACATTAGGTTAAATAAAATAAGACAGGCATTAAAGACAAATACCACACAATCTCACTTGTAAGTGAAATCCATAAAAGTCAAACTCATAGAAGCAGAGAGGGGAATGTTACTAGAGGATGAGGGAAGAGACAGCCACGTGGCATAAAGTTTCAGTAAGAGGCAACAAGTTCTAGTGATCTCTTGCAGAGTGCAGTGACTATAGTAAATAATCATGCATTGTTGGGACCAGCAGGTGGCGTGGTGGTTATGGTGCTGGGCACTCCCACATGGCTGACCATGGTTCGGACTATAGTCACTTTTTAGAATTGTAAATATTAGATAAAATATATTATTTTAAAAATAATTTTCTTTACCTGTTTCTCTTCTATCCATGGTAGCATTTTTATTACAAGTTAAAAGAGATTATTAATAAAGGTATAAATCCTGGAAAACTATGTTCAAATCAGTAGTCACTGAACAGTCTGTCTCAACTCTATACTCTTGAGTGATTAACCAATTAATTTATTTTAGACATTTCCCTTGAAATAGTCTTCCTTACTGACTGAAATGGTGTTGGGTTACTGGTGTTTAATTTTACTTCCTGCCTTTACTCATTATTTCCTGTTAAAAGAAAAAAAAAAAAAAAAACCAGCCAACTTAATCCAGTGGCGCTTAAAAGGAGCAAATCTTAAACACGATTTGAATTGGGGAGTTTGCAGGTCAACTTTCAAGCAACTCCTGCTAACTTCATGGTGGACTCAGTATTTAAGGTTCCAGAAAGGGAAAGTGACCTACAGGAGTGAAAGGGAAGGAATGAGGTAGAGAAACAATTGGATTGATTACAGGTAGATGGTAGGGCGCACGGACATCCTAAAGGTGGGCTTTCTGTGACTGAATGAAGCACAGCTAGTGTGATTAGCTGTAACTGAGTAACTAGCTCAGGAAAACAGCTTAACATGTATGATTTCAGCCTATCCATAGGAATGCAAATATGGGCGTACAGTGACTGTTTTATGCCAAAATAGTTTAGTTTAACACTTCTTCAATTTTAAACTCATAAAACAACTTTTATAGATATCTTTTAAAAAAACAACCACTTAAATGTCTTGTGCATGGTAGCTATTTAATAATTATTTGTTAATTTCATATAAATCAGTGGTTATAATACAGTAAAATTTCACAATTCCTTTATTTTCAGACACTCAAAAATAATTTAGGCAGAGAAAATAGTTAGATTCATAACTTTTGTTCATTGGTGTTTAGATGATATTGCTAAAACTGAAAATAATGAGCTCTACAAAAGCAGAAATGAAAATTAATACTAACGACTTCATATTTATGAAGAGACATGAAAGCAAAATCTGGGTCAAAGCAAAATGTAAGTTAGTTTTACAGTGTCTTTAATACTTGATTGCTGATCATTTTTTATATTGTATAACAATTTATAAATACACTATATTATGTTTATCTCAAATATAACATGCAATTTTATTTTTATCCTTTTTTTACAACTAGTTTGCAGGACTTTAATTATGTTACACACGCATAGAGGGAATAATTTTTCCTTTCATTTTAAAATTTCTGAAAAAGAGCAAACAGTTTTTGAGAAAAAGCACTAAAGTCCTTTATATTAAGATCCTGAGATTTTTGCTTTCTTGAAAATACTATACATAAGAATTTAATCTACTACCAAATATGGGTGATTAAATTAATTTTCCTAGTAAATGTTGATTGTGTGCCTTGTCTTGTATGTGCTATTGTGTATAAAAAGGATTTTTGTGGTGTATACTTATGCCACCATCCATCCTTTTCCTCCTTTTCTCCATCTGGTCAGGATTTGAGGCATGGATTCACACACCTCTGCTGTGTTTTTTAAGCTGCCAGGGCTGGGGCTCGAACCAGGATTTTAGTTTATATTGGTGCTAAAAATTACAATATATGCACAGTTCTTTCGTATTATGTGTTTTCTGTTAACATTTTGAAGACTAGGAGATGTATGATGATATATTACAATAATATATGACATATAGACCCATATATGTGACGCTATATATATATGATTCTTATATGATATAGCAAATATTCATATATCATTAATATTTTATATATCATATGTAATAGATGTATATTTGCATTATTTTTATAATTTTTTATGATTGAGGGCAATTTGGAATGCTCACATTTCTAATTTTAAGCTTTCTTCTACAAGAAGAATTATTTATTTTATCTTATTTTAAAAAATGTTCTACAGGGAGTGTGCACTCCAGAGAGAGACAGAGAGAGGGAATGTGAGCAAACACTCCCCTCTGTAGGGTTGGCTATGCTGCAATTCCTTCTCTCCATTCTCTTCTCAGCATTTTTGACACACATACACATACACCAGGTGTGTTTTTTAAGCATTTTTGACACACATACACACACACCAGGTGTGTTTGCTTTTTTTCTTTTTTTTTTGGAGAGATTTTCACTGTAGGGCGTGTGCGCTCGCCAGACAGACAGAGAGAGACATAGAGACAGAAAGCGAGAAATCACCCCCCAGGGGGGATGGTCACGCCTCAATCCCTTCTCCTCCATTCTCCTCTCGGGATCTTGGGCACGCACGCACACGCGCCCGGCGTGAGTTTCAAGCCACCGGGTCCGGGACGCGAACCGCGGTCAACTACGTGGGAGTCCAGCGACACAGCCATTACGCCAACTGCTGGTTCCCAAACACCAGGTGTGTTTTTTAAAGATTTTTGACACATATACACATGCACCAGGTGTGTTTTTTAAGCCACTGGGTCCAAGACTAAAGCTTCAAATTAACCATGGAGGATCCTAACAGAAGAAATTAGGTCAAGATTTCAATTCAGAAGAGTGTTTGTAAATTTAAAATTTCTACTTTCTCTTACCATGTATTGTCTCTTGATTTCTAGCAGTAAAGAAAGGTTGAAATTGTGCTACTTACTTACATGCTTAATATACTCAGCACCTTGTAAAATCTGCCATTAAGTCCTCATTGACTTTACAATGAAATTCACATTTTACCACTGTTGCCTTCAGACGTGAACTCTGGAAACCATTTGCGGATCTTGTGTGCATAGGCTTCGGAAATGTTATGAGCTTTTTATTATTCCTGAGATTGTTTCTTCTTCTCTTTATTGGGTTAGTTCATCCTTTAGAATTTGGATCATGTAGGTAGGTAACAAGTAATTGTGATTGTATGAACGCCATGGTGGGTATTGACTGAAGAAGAAAGAGAAAGATAGGTGTCATAAAGACGAATCTAAATATATGCCTTCATATTGCTGATATTCTAGTGAAGATTGCATTTAAATTATCGCTAACAATTATACATTAAATATGAAAATATAAGCATTACTGCAATAGGGAGAAAGCATAGGTCATTACAAAAGTATATAAAAAATGTGCCTTAGTTCTTTGGGAACGTCCAAAAGAGATATGTAGAAATAAATGGTATTTAATATGAGGCTTAATGCTTGATGGTAAAATCAAAGCGGGAATAGCTTTAAAACAAGCACTACAAAAGAAAAAATCTTACACTCTTCAATAATCAAACTGGACATTTCAACATTAAAGAAGCAGACAGAAAGCCAGAGCAGCTGGGAAGAAATTTAGCAAGGAGAAAGAGTAACATGCACTTAGATATCAATATAAAGCAAGACACGTTTATGCAGGAATTTGTAGTCCATGATAAAAAAGAAAATAAAGTCATTCTTTATGATTAGTGGAAACATTTCTACATATTTTACAGCAAATGCATGCTATTATCGGATATAAATGTTTAAAACATAGTTTGAGATGTTGCTTGGAGAACAGATAGGTTGTAGATTAGCAAGAATGGGAGTTGCAAACTGATTAGGAGAGTTATTACACACTTCAGGTAAAAATGATGATGAGTTGAACAAGGAAGTTGGGTGTTGAGATGGAAAGGAGTGGCTAGAAGAATTAGAACAGAACTTTATAAGAATGGGGATAACAGAGAAGGGATCAGATATTATTTTCTTCAGAACACTTATTGGAATTTTCCTGTCTAGTTTAATTCTTATTTACATGCACCTTACCCCGTCTTAAAATTGACCACATATTAATGTCATTATTAATTTACATTTCTTCTCCGGAGTCTATAGTTAGATATTTTGAGAGTGAAATGTAGTTTTCTTTTTATCCCTGTATTTCCCATGTCAAATATAGTGCCTAAGCTTTTTTATTTTTTAATAAATGTAAGCAGTTTGGGAGATAGACATTTTGGAAGCCCCAGGTGACCTTTGACTTTTGGGTGCTCTTAAACATCACCTTAGACCTTGCTCTTCCTGTGACATACCTGTACGAGGCATGAGGACATATGAATTTAAGTGCTCATAAATATTTCACGTTAAACTGACTCAGGAAAATCATGGTCCAAATGTTCACCTTTGGAGAAGATTTGAGTCAAATAATAAAGAAACCCCTTTAGATAACAACACTGCGGTGTAAAGGAAAGAGCACTACATTCATCCTCAATAAACCTTGGTCTGATTCTGACTCCTTGGGAGTTATTGAATGAACTAAAGCAGTTGCTTGACATTTGCATAGAAAATTGTACCTTTCCTTGTACTTCCTCACACATATGCAACTGTTCTGCCTCCTTCATTACTTCTCCTATGCTCTTCCTGTGGCTACATTCCACAGAGAGTTGCTAGCACCTCCCAGACATGAATAAGAGAATCAATTTCCATAAATGATACAGCCAGAGGAGTAAATTCAAAGACTTGGAAAGCAGCCAGTTCTTCTAGGCTTGCAGCAATGCTTCTTGCATTGCAAATCTGCTGTGCTGGGGGCATGTGAAGATGTGAAAACAGCAGGCCTCTTAGTCATCTGCAGACTGCAGGGCTGTGGTGAGCCCACCACAGGCAGGATAGCTAGAAGGTGCCCTTTCAAAGGCCCTGATGTACTCCTAACCATATGGCAATGCTGCGGAATGCTGGGAAGTAGAAAGAGCAGCAGGGCTACCTGTTGTGCCCCAGTTAGAAATCCAGAGACTTTTGCATTATCTAAAAACACAGAATAAACAGAATTAGGTAAGAAAAAAAATAGCAATTAATATTTATTGGTGAATTTTAATGTGCTAGTTACTTTGTTTTTGAAATGTATTTATGTTTACTTTAATTTAACCATCTCTCTGACGATATCTGCAGCCTGCTTCTCTACAAACCAAGGAAGGGTCCTTCATACATTGAGTATATGGAAAAAGAAATGGTAGTTTCCAATCTCTCCTATCCAATGAAACAGCAATTTATGATAAATGTGTTCATTGTAAATATGGCAGAGGGACCACCTGACACAAATGCCATATGTTAAATACATTAGAATTTATGAACTGATGTTACCGTAGTCACTACTAATGACTAAACATGGTAGAGGTCAACAACTATTTGCAATGACTTATTTTAAAGATGTTTGCTTTGATTGTTCTTTTTTTATTGTTTTTCCCTAATTAACTCTCCCATCAGCAAAATCCAAGATTGTGTCCTAGAATAATGATAAAAGAGAATTCTCCCTTTTTTTTTTTTTTTTTTTTTTTTTTTTAAGAATTTGACTTTATATTCTCACAAGTCTAACTAGTACTACATAGGACTTAGTTCTGGGCTTCATTTGATAACCTGCTGTTATCAAATGGTTCTGGCTGATAATACATCATAGCACTCTTAGTGGAAATCTGCAAAGAGTTTAAAAATTCACCAGCCATTAATCTAAAGAAGTAGTAAATCCTTATATAGGCACATCTGCTTTTATGAATTTGAGAAGATTGACAGCTCTCCTCGAGTTCCAGTGATAAAGCCCAGTTAATCATGATATATTTTTAAAGTTTTCTTGAATTCATTTGGCTTATATTTTGTTAAAGACTTCCGTGACTCTTGTCATAAGGAGTATGGTTTGCAGTTTCCTCATAATGTTTCTATCTAGGTCTCGACCTCAGTACATTTAAATTATCTCTTTTCTCTTCTATTCACATCTCTCACTTACTACATATACTCTATTCCTCAGTAAACAACGTATATTGAATATTAACTATCGGCAGCACTATTTTTATTTATTTATTTATTTATTTATTATCATAGTAGAGCTTTCGAGGGCACAGATAAGCATGAAAAAGTAAGAGACAAGCACTTTCCACAGGGCTGCTCACTTCACAACCCCTTCTCCAGTCCTCCAGCCAATCCGGTCTTGTACACTGTCACACGTGCCTGGCCTGTGTCAGGCTGATGGGGCAAAAGGTTTGAACTATGGCTGCCCTGTGGCATCTGGACTCAGTATGGTTTTCAATCACTGAAGATAAAAACCAAAATTTGTCTAGAATTTCTCCTCTTATGAAACGTACATTCTCTTGTCGTTAAACAGATCAGGAATAAGTAAAAGAGCAAGATACGTTCTAACAGTGGTAACCTGAACTATTAAAATAGAATACTGGTCTGAACAGGAATGGGGGTGCTAACAAATCTTCCTCTAAGTATTTGATCTTTGTTCTGAGAAGGTCTTTATCTTTTCAGTAGAGAAACAATATCCCCAACAGAAATTAGCACCTTGTCAGTAATTAGAGAAACAATATCCCCAACAGAAATTAGCAACTGCAAAAACATGGATATCAGAAAGAGCCAAAAGAATATGAGTAAATAGAAAAAGGAATGCCATTTATGCTTAGGCTGTAGAAAGTTGCAAGAGTGTTCTTCCACCCAAGCAACAAGAATAATCCAGATAATCTATAAAACCATATTTTTGAAAACAGATTAAAGACTAAGGCTACAAAGAAAAAAAAAAAGGAAAAACAAAAACAAAAGCTAACAACAACAACAAACAGGCAAGTTGAATCCCAGGTAGTAGCAACCTTATGGGGATAGATGAAAATAATTTCCTTCTCTGGTCTCATGAGCTAACTGAAAATGCAGAGGGGGAAAAATCAACCTGAACGTTGAGTAAAAATTTAAAAAGAGTAATATAACAACCAAAATATGGAACATTTTTGGTGTTTCTCAAATATATAAGTTGACTCCAGAATAAAAATATAAGATAATGGGGCAAAAACAATGATATTTTAAAAGGTAATAAAATATAAGTTGAATAACATATGGAGTTTCAACATGTCTGAGGTGATTTTTATTTGTTTTAGGTTTTTGCTGTAGGATGAATGTACTTGCTAGAGGGAGACAGTGAGAAGGAAAGTGAGAAATCACTCCCTGCAAGGGGGATGGATATGGCTCAGTCCTTTCTCTTCAATTTTCCTCTTTGAATTTTGGGCACACACACACACACATGCGCAGTGTGATTCCCAAGACATCTGGTCAGGACTGAACACTGAACAGTGGTCAGCCACGTGGGAGTCTAGTATCATAAACACTACATCATCTACTGGCCACAAAAATATTTCTTAAAAGAAGAGAATAGTGAAAATGAAAGAGAAGAACCCATGAAAAACACAATTTTTCTCTGAGTTTAAGGTATACATTTTTAGCCAATAAGAAATATTCAGGTATTGAGAATTTTTTTTAAAAAATTATTAGATATTTCCATTTATTGAAAACAACCTAGGCACACCATATTTATCTTATTAAAAGTATTTCAAGATCCTGCCACAGTGGTACAGTGGTAGCACAACCCTCTGTAAAGGTGAAGAATTAGAGCTTGATTTCCAGGTAGATCTGAACACACTGGATGTGTGTGTGTTCTGATTGTGGTTAGGTGACAAGGCTGAGGGGGAGGACCATGGCATGAGACCTTGCTGAGGGTGTTTGTTCTCTCTCTCTCTCTCTCTCTCTCTCTCTCTCTCCATATCTTTCCTTCTCTTTCTCAGTAAATAAATAAATTTTTAAAGAATTCTCAAAGACCCCTTTGCTCTTTGTTATCCTTCTGCTAATAACTCTCATAGCTTTATTTGACAAGAAGTCTTGTTTATGGGGCATTGCACCGAGATCATTCTTTGTCTCCAGCATCCTTGGAGAACAAAACAGTGGGTTACCAGTCCGTGTTTAGCTTTTCTTACCAAAAGAGGTTTCTGAAGAGGCAGGTAGAATACAAATCCATGAAAAGAAAGTTGGTCAGAGGTTAGAAAGCAATTTACCAGTGGAGAACTGCACAAAGGACAGAAGGCGAGTGCAGATGTTAGATTTATTTTAAGAATACTTCAAGCTGTGTGCAATATTAATAATGTAATACTGTGTAGGGTTATGCATTTTATTTCATGTAAGAATCAAGTATATTTGTACTCTTTACTGGATAATTGAAACAAAATGTATTATATTAGCTTCAGCTCATGAAATAGGGTACCAATGATAAAAATCTTGATTTAAAATAACACTCAACAATATTGTAGTAGATATTTTTATGTATATCATCTTATCTTTATAGTTATTTCCCAATTGTTTTAGATTAGACAAATTGCATGATCTATATTATATACATGAATGTATACATATACATAAATAATATTTGCTCACTTATATCATGGTCAATATTGATAAATTCTTACTTTAGCATGAGAGAAGCCTATTCAAAGAGAGTCTGAGGAAAGACAATAAGGAGAAAAATAGAGAGGCAAGACATTTATGGGACAAATAAATGGGTTATTATCTGTTGAAGATAATGTATATAGCATTCTCAACTGGACTGGTGAGAAATGTATTTATGTTGAAATAGTCACTTTACAAGCTAGGTGACCTATGTGATTGAATGTATAAAAGAAATTGAAATTAAAAATATAATAATAATAATAATAAAGAGCACTGTGGTGACTGCCACAGCAGTGGTCTGGCTTCCAAGGAGCTTGAGTGGTGACACCAGATAGCCAATTGAAGAAATGCTACAGCTAAGGCAGATAGCCTCTGACTGCCCAGACTTAACTTTGCTCAGGGGCTGTTGACTACTCTTTGATGTTATTACTCCACCCCCAGCTGTGGCGCACCATCAGTAGTTTTGTACATAGTATTGGGGATGTCATTACCACTCTTTAAATGGGAAGATCACTATGAGAATAAAAATCAAGAGGCTGGGTGTGGAGATGAAGGTACAAGTTGGCAGATGCTAATAAGGTCACTTCTTTTTAGATCCAGACAATGGACTTACTCTTCCTAAGATCCAGGTTGTAGCGGCCAGGAAATACTGTGATTTGTTATAGGTACTCAGACTAAATATGTATTTGGACAATTTTAACAACTGGATGTACACATTCCACACACTCCGTACTTAATAAGAAGCTAATTGTAGCACTACTAAAAGTAACTACTTGTGATATTGGCATAAATACATGAAATTGATATATTCTGTCAATGTTTCTAACTTTTTTCTTTTTGAAAAAATAAAATATATGTCTTCACAACTTGCAAGATAAGTATTTGACTCCATCAGTAGCTCTATCCAATAATTTAGAAATCAACTCATATATTTTGGGGGGAACCAGTAGATGGCATGATGGTTATGTCACTGGACTCCCATGTAGTGGTTTGAGTCCCAGACATGGTGGCTTAAAACTCATACTGAATATGTGAGTACATGTGTCCAAAATCCCACCAGCCCACCTGCTAGTCCCATAAACCTATTTGTTGAGGATTCAATTTTATTGCTTATCGTGATCTGAAGCTTTTTAAAAAAGTTACTAAATTTAATACAGACACGTATATTCAGTGATAAACTATTTTAGAAAGTATCTATACCATATAATAAGCCCTATTTTATTATTAAACGTTCAAATCTATTATAGTCTCATACCAAGTCCAGTACAATAATAGTTAACGATATTGTGTTTTGAGATTTTAGTTTAAAGGTAGACAAAGACAGAAAATATGCCATTTTTTCTTTAAGCATTATCAGAGAGTCTAGTTTCTTTAAAATTTCTAAATAAATCAAACAGAACAAAAGACTTATTAACTAAAGCAAACATGTAGATAATGTTTCTTTTTTAAAAAGTCAAAGCATGATTCTTTTGACAGCTCAGTGATTTCCTTTGGATGACCCTGAATTGATAATGGTATCTTATGTTGAAGAAGGATCATCAATCTTGGAGCACTGCAGTGACAATCTCAGTGTCAATTTCTTTATTGCAGTGGATATACATCTGAAGAGCTAGCACTTTGCAGAATTACGAGTTTCTGGTGAGTTACACGAATAACCACTAGCACAGAACAAAATCATTCATTTTTTTAGGGAAAAAAAAAGAAAGAAAAGAAAGAAAGAAAATTTATCTCGATCCATATTAAAAAAATACTGAAAAGAATTATGAAACCAAGTGATCGTTCATTTCATTTTAAATCATGGAAAGCCAGAATATTTGTTACTTTATAGTTTATTTCAGAAATAACTTTAAAACTTCTTCAGGGTAAAGCATTTCTTTAAAACCAAGTTATAATTTCCAAATTATAATGACTAACATAGTCATTATTTTACAAAGATGTTAGATTTTAAAATGTGTATTGCTCATATATATTTTTTTGGCTATAGGACATAAGTGGTAGTTAGAGAGACAGAGACAGAAACAGCAAGAAATCACTCCCCAGGGAGGATGGCCACCATCAATTCCTTCTCCTCCATTCCCCTCCCAGCATTTTGGGCATGCATGCATACACACCTGGCATGAGTTTGAAGCCTCTGAGTCTAGGATTCGAACTGCAGTTGACCACAGAGGAGTCCAGTGCCTCAACCGCTATGCCACCTACTGGTTCTACTCATTCTTAATCATATCACCTTAGAAAAAGGTCATATTAAAAAACATTAAAAATATTAGACATTGGAAGTCCATTACTAATTATTTTGAGAGATTTGAATTCAAGATTGGAAGACTATAGTCTTTGAAAAGATTATAGATTATATTGTATAAAGGTATTTTTAATAATTTCATCTCAATGATTAATTAAAATATGTTTGAAAAGTCAAAAGTCTCAAATATCAGTTTCTATCTTGCTTTAGGATAGCATGAGATACTGGAGAGTAAGAGTTGGGATCAAAAAGAAAAGATGGATGGGACCAGCAGTTGGCGTAATGGCTATGTCACTGGACTCCCATGTAGTCGACCGTGGTTCGAGTCCTGGCCCCGGTGGCTTAAACTCACACCAGGCATGTGTGCGTGCATGCCCAAGATCCCGAGAAGAGAATGGAAGAGAAGGGTCATTCCCCCCTGGGGGTGATTTCTCGCTTTCTGTCTCTCTGTCTCTGTCTGCCTGGAGAATTCACGTGCACTATAGCAAAAACCTCTCGAAAAAAAAAAAAAAAGATTTCTGGTCAGTTTTAGTTTATGTCTTTATATCCTGAAAGACACAAAAATAAAATTAAATAAAATTGTGCATCATAGCTAGTTCTCTCTCAGCTCTCTTTTTCGTCCTTAATCACCATTTTTCATAGTAATAGAATCTACTGAAATTCCTGAAATAGAATCTACAAATATCCCAGTATGTCTTACATCGGTATGTCCCGCCTCCATCTGCAAGTGATTTACCTACTTAAAACGTGACCCAGGGAACCAGCAGTTAGCATAATGGCTATGTCGCTGGATTCCCACGTAGTCGACCGCGGTTCGCGTACCAGACCCGGTGGCTTAAAACTCACGCCGGGCGCGTGTGCATGCGTGCCCAAGATCCCAAGAGGAGAATGGAGGAGAAGGGATTGCGACATGACCATCCCCCCTGGGGGGGTGATTTCTCGCTTTCTGTCTCTATGTCTCTGTCTGTCTGGCGAGCGCACGCGCCCTATAGCAAAAATCTCTCCAAAAACAAAAAAAAAAAAGTGACCCAAAAGAACAATTTGTCACCCTGAAATATTTTATTTGAGAATTGGAACAGAAAGACTATACACAGTGTGGAAAAAAAAAATCATTGAGTTCCATCTCAATACAAAAGAAAAACACTGGCATTTTTCCTTAGGAGTCTTGGAGACCTCAGTCTTTTCATTTGCCTTTGAATGTCTTCTTCATTCTCCCATTTATTTTAACTCCCTCTTTGTTTCTTTTTTGCTATGTTTTTAGTGACTTCTATTTTCTGTATCTGTTTGGAATATTAGAAAAAAGGTACTATACATTAATCCTAAAAAAATGGAAGCATACAATTCAGATACCAAGAAATTTGCCCTGGTATTGACAAAAGTGCCACACTGCAACTCATTTACCACCTTCGGGATGGTGTCTGTGTTCATGTAGTCAGCGTATAAGTGGTTGTGGAGATTAACCTTTTGAGATTTCCTAACACAAAGAATCATTGATTCTCACTTTGAAATGTGAAATTGTACTTTGTTGAAGATATCAATGACTTTGGAGAAAGCAAATTTGGGGTCTTCACACTGTCTGAAGCTGAGAGAAACGCATCACCTCAATAAAGGCTCTTACATAAATAAAATTACATTTTAATTGAGGCTGAAAACTGTATCTTTCTACAGAGAGCAGGGGGTTTTAGTGTGTGGATTTTAAAGTAAACCTTTTCTGTATTAGAAAGAAACTTACTGGCACCAGCAGTTAGCGTAATGGCTATGTTGCTGGACTCCCACGTAGTCGACCACGGTTCGAGTCCCGGACCCAGCGACTTAAACTCACGCCGGGCGCATGTGCGTGCGTGCCCAAGATCCCGAGAGGAGAATGGAGGAGAAGGGATTGCGGCGTGCCCATCCCCCCTGGGGGGTGATTTCTTGCTTTCTATCTCCTTGTCTCTGTCTGTCTGGCGAGTGCACAAGTCCTATAGCAAAAACCTCTTCAAAAAAAAAAAGAAAAAGAAAGAAACTCATTGACTTCATTATAGGAATAAAGTACAACAACTTACAAAATACAAAAAGGACATAATATCGATGGCGTAGAGTACTGAGGACATCAAGGATAGTTTTGGAGTTAGGAGGGAAAGCATGCTGAGTGAAAATAGGCAAAATGACCAGCTTAGTAATGGTGTCTGTGCCTTCTAATTAAGGCCCAAAGAAAAGCTCAACTAAAAGTTTACTACAGTTTTACTGTGTGGTTCAGCTAGCTGGAAGGCTAAAAGATTTCTGGAAAGAGGCAAACAGAGGCAAGTCCCACCAGAGAATTTGTTCCTGAACTGAAAAATCTCCTCCTTGCTATTTCTAGCAGCTATGCTTCCTGTGTTATTTCTCATTAGAAGGAAGCTTCCCAGGCTCTTACTCTATACGATTCACATCCACACCCCCTAGCCTCCTTAAATCAAGACAATATTAACCTGTGCAACATGTTCGCCCTGGCAACCAGAATTGCTGAAGAGATGAAGTGTCACTCAATTTCAACATAAAGACTTTTTTTTAAAGTTTAACTTTAGTCAATTTAAGGTCCCTGTATAGATTTACTATGGAAAATACTCTTTCTGGCCAGCCGCTGGTGTGGTGGCAAAGGGGTTGGATGCCAACATGGCCGACCATGGTTGAAGCCTAGACCTGGAGGCTTTAAAATCACACTGGTGGCATGTGTATTCATGCCCAAAATCCCAGAAGGAGAATGGAGAAAGGATTGCAGCATGGCCATTTTCCTGAGTAGTGATTTTTCACTTTCCCTTTCTCTGTCTCTCTCAGGTGAGTATACTTATTCTACAGAAAAAACTAAAAAACAAAACAAAACCAAATTCTATTTTCCATCCCAATGAGTTCTCTTAAGTATAGCAAAAAAAAAAAAAAAATCCCATCATTGATTTCTTCTATCTATTCTTGTCTGACTCTATAAAAGTTATCAATAACATATCAAATACATAATGCCTGAGTGTGTTTCTCCCATCAAATCGATTTGTTTTCTAAATGTTCATATTTCTAGAAATGGCACCATCATGTGCTCAGGTGATTAAGCCTATATGTCCCACATTGTGTTCAGAGTTGAGTGGAGCAACCATCAAAATTAATTTTTTTTTTTTTTTTGGAGAGATTTTTGCTATAGGGCGTGTGTGCTCACCAGACAGACAGAGAGACAGAGAGACAGAAAGCGAGAAATCACCCCCCAGGGGGGATGGTCACGCCGCAATCCCTTCTCCTCCATTCTTCTCTCGGGATCTTGGGCACGCACGCACATGCGCCCGGCGTGAGTTCTAAACCACCGGGTCCGGGACGCGAACCGCAGTCGACTACATGGGAGTCCAGCGACATAGCCATTACGCTAACTGCTGGTTCCCAATCAAAATTAATTTTAAAATATTGGCTCCACCACAAACATCCTGTTTCCACCCTCATCTCTCACTTACACTCCAGGACTAGCAGCCTAGTTTATCTTTGTAATTCTGATCTTCCCCTCTTTCAATCTGTTTTCCAGGGCAGTCAGCTATGTATTTAAAATGCTGATCAGAGTGCATCCTTTCTTAATTAAATACCTCTAAGAGGCTTCCATTACTTTAGAATTTTAAACTCTTTATTAGGCCCACATTAGCCTGTCTGACATGCTCCTGACCTTATCTTTTTTATGTTCTCCCTAATGACACTTCTGTCTCCCTGATCTTTCGCGTCCTCCTGACAGATTTCCATATTATTGATTATTTTGGAGCTATTTGTCATTCCCTTTGCTTGGAATATTTTGCCCTACATACTACAGAAGCAGCATTCTAGATGTTTTATTCCTTCTCAGAATATAGCTTTATTCCCATATGTCAATCAGAAAGATCTTCCTTGATGAAGTTCCATCCACCTCGGTTACTACTTAACCCTTTTTGGTGACTTATTTTTTCTTTCTTAGCATTTAACGGACTATTATCTGTAATGCTAACAAATTCAAGAGTTTATCATTGATCCAGTGGTAGTGAGACAACGCCACTGAAATTACATTTTTATTTTTTAATTGTCTTGTATCAGTCAGGGTCTGGAGAGACAAAAGGCACATTGAAAATGGCTGATGTGACGAGAGTATGAGTTTCAGGAAGCCAACACAGGATAGGATTACGTGGCTGACTTAGGCAGAGCAGGGGCACTTAACATCTCTTAAGTCTGAAGGAAAAAGAGCACAGAAATGGTTATCATAATAGAAGGGCGGATGTTCAGACAGGGGTTTGAGTCAACAGACAGCATTCCAGTCAGACCCAGCAATTAGGAGGGCAATACATACTTCAACTTCATTATTTTCATATGGAAGATGTAATGTTGAGTGAAGTAAGACAAACTATGAAAGACAAACACTGTACCTCCCCGCTTAATATATATTAGAGATCTGCACTCTATGGAAGAAATGAAAATACCTGAAGATATAATATAGGGAGGGAAAGTGTGGATAGCAGCAACTGTATGGGAGAGGATTAAATAACAGAAGACAGATGGGAAGGGCTCAGGAAGAAATTCTACTTAGATACAAAATTATAAACTTCATTGTTGAAGATGATGTTTACAGTAATATCCTAGATTCAACAGTTGTGTACTGCATGCACGCCTTGAAAAACATTGTGTGCTGAAGAGTTATATAATGATTGACTATAAATAGCAAATTGTAAAAATATTGTAAAAAGCAGAATAAAAAAGAAAGAAAATGTGTTCCATTTGGGAGAAAATACATTAAAAATGGGTCCCATTTTTTTTTTTCCTCAGGGTATGTTACATACATGTGTTCTCAACTTTCATTTATTGATGTTAAATTTAGGTCAATTAGATATTTTTTCTTTCTTCGTAGAGAGAGATTTTTTTTTTTTTTTTGCTATAGGATGCATGAGCTAGTCAAGACAGAGAGAGAGAGACAGAAATTGAGAAATTATCCCCCAGAGTGATGTTTATGTGGCAATCCCTTCTCTTCTATTCTCTTCTCAGGATTTTAGGCATGCACTCAAATGTGCATGCCCAAAATTAGTTTTAAGCTGCCAGGTCCAGGGCTCTTAACAGCAGTTAACTACATGAGAATCCAGCAATGTAACCATTATGCTGTCTGCTGGTCCCCAATTAGATATTCTTATTTCCAATATATTTTATCTATGGTACAAACTAAAAATTCATTATTTCTTTTAATATTGTCAGTTTTTTCCTACATAAGTTCAAGATACTTACACATATTATTTAAAACATTAATCTCTATCACGTTTACAGGTTCTAGAGTTTGACATAATTAAGACACCAATTTGGTGTAAACTATTGATAAAATGCTTTTGTAAATTAAATAAATCCAAAAATAAACACTAATATTGCTCTTTTTAAGTAAATAGTAGTTAAATTTATTATCTTAATTTTTTCCATTTGATAAAATTATAGTATTTACTTTTTAAAAAATTAGAGCCATAGTAAACTATGGTCATTTATCAGGAGGTAAGGGAAGCCAAAGGTTTCAAAAAAATGAGAAAAAGTTGCTTAAAATACGCTGGGACAATTATTCTTTGCTACCATGATCAGTAATAGGGTGGCATCAATGGCATCAATCTAAGTTTGGACAGGAAGTTTCTGGGCATGTACCCTTGTGGAAATGTTATTCACATAAGACTGCTTTGACCTTCTTCAAGGTTCTGGTTCTGGAAGAGTCCATGAGACAGTTGTTATTAACAAGCATGTTTATATGAAACCAGTCTGCTTTGTGGTCTCAATTGGTGCTATTTATTTATTTATACAGGTTTTGACATGGTTGACACAATCTATTTTCTTCTGACAACAGTCATTGTTTCATCATTTCTCATATATTTGCACATTCTCCGGTTCACATAAAGTCATATAGTCGTACAAGAATGTCTAATAGACTGTTATCTACATCATCAATGTTATATATTTGAACTGAACAAGAAAATGTTAAATATACTTTAAGTTCTTGTTTTCCTAGTTATTGTGGAGTTTGAATAGTCTCATTATTAAGATCATGTAAATTTTTTATCAAATATATTGTGTTTATTGAAACTAGTGTGTGCATAAAACTCTCCTTAACCATGACTCTTAGTTGGGAGATGAAAGAGTAGGAGAGAATTTTGCCAATAAAGGAAAATTGTACACTGTATTCCTAGAGAAGAGTCTGAAACCAAAGCTTGTGAGAGAACATTTTATTATGAGTACATTTCCAAAGAACCAGTGACCAAAACAAAAGGGAAGTGAGCAGCAAAGATAGGGACAGAAAATACAAAACTGGTCCAGAACAGGTCACAGGTTTGCGCAAGTATAATTGACCTCTTTGTTGTGAGAAGCTGTCTTTAGAGATCCAAATTACGCAGATTCCCCTTGGGACAGCCTTTCGAGTGGACATGAAGGGCCAACAATTTATCCGTTAATTCCTCCTGACTCTAATCTCTCATTGGTCAAAGACAACCCAACAAAATAACCCTCCTTCATTTTTTGGTTTTGTTACCTGGCTCTTTGAGCACCACTGGGGAAGACATGGCTCTAGTAACTTTAATATTGCTCTCATGTGGAGTTTACAGCCTTTCTTTGCCAGACTTTATGAATTTGAAAATACTATAACTGCAGAGAAGGCAGCCTGAACATTATGAAGTGGGAACAGTTACTGCAAAGCTCTAAGCCATCACTACTCTCATTCTGGGAAGCTAGAAAGAGCCCTGAAGAGCTGGTAAAACTCTGCAGATCTGGGGAGGGAAAAATGTTAGTTACAAACAGTCACTGTATTTATCATCTGTGGGACAATGCGTATGTAAAAAAAATGACTATCTAAAGTAAATGCTTCCTAAAAAAAAAAGCTACTAAAGACAATATTCAACTAAATTTTACTAAAAAAGAATATAGAAAGCAAGAGAAAAAAATGAAGTGAGAAGAATTTCCTTACAAAATGATCTGATTTAATAGGCATTAAGTATTTTTCTTTTTTAACTTTTAAAAGTTTTATTTTTTTATTTTTTTATATTGCATTTAATCAAATATATCTTTACAGTGTATAACATTTCTTTTTCCAGCATGATTTCCATGCATATCAGTCACCTGGAGCAATGGAGAGACAGTGGGAGGTCCCAATGTGGTCTCCTGTCTCAGTTCTCACTGGCAGCTGCTGCTGCTTCCCGATGCGCAGTGCAGACTCAGGGAGGTAATGGCTGATGATGACTTCTAAAATGGTCCAATGTTAAGACATGAAGGTACAAAGCAAAGAACAGAAAAATACTGCTGGTTATTGCACTGGATTCCTGCATGGACAATTGTGGTTCAAGTCCCAGACCCATTGACTTGAAACACACCAGGTGCGTGTACATGCTTGCCCCAAATCCTAAGAGAATGACTGAGAATGGATTGGAGTATGATCATCCACCCTGGGGGGTGATTTCTCACTTTCCCTCTCTGTGATAATCTCTGTTTCTATCTGGCAAATGTACATGCTCCGTGACAAAAACCTTTAGAAAAAAGGGAAAAAAAATATGTCTTTGGAAACCAAATAATGCAAATAATGTGTCATTAGAGAATTTCAATCGAAATTGTAAAGAAATATTGAACAATAACCTTTGGATTTCTTTTTTTAAAAAAATAATTATTTATTTTGTTTTATTTATTCATTCATTTTACTTTTTAGTTTGACCAGAGAGAGGCAGAGGGTGAGAGTGAGAGGAAGTGAGAAAGCAAGCCACCAGATTCAGGACTTGAACGCTGGTTGGCCATGTGGGAGTGTCCAGCGCCTTAACCACCATGCCACCTGCTGGTCCCAATAACCTTTGGATTTCTTAATGTAGAGTTTTTAATTACGCATTTAATGATATATTCTTAAAGGAAATTTAGAGCCCCTTATTTCTTAATTTTCTCAAGTATATGATTAAATAGTTTAGGCCTCTTTATAATGGACATTTTTAGACAATTCCTTGCAAATGTTCACACTCCAGCTATATGATCAATCTTTTAATGGATATTTCATGTGTTTTCACAAAGGAGATCTTCACAGATGTGGTTTTTAGGCATGCCTATATTACTATTGGCCATTAAAGGATTATCTTTTACTAAAAAGCTAGATGAGAAAAATTGTAAGATTCATTCTCTACTCATTTCTAAGCCTCCTTTAGATTAACTCTCAAAACCTATGTCTCCTGAACAGATTATTTTTTTCTTTTGTTGATTGTGTAGACATCAAAGGAACATCAAAATAAGGGCCCAGAAGGTTCTGTGAAGACTCAGCAGACCTGAAGTTTCAGTATGTGGATACGCTGATGTTCAAAGAGCAAGCTTCAGACTACCCATGGGTTTTACAAATTGTTTTGTAGTCATATTTAGGTATCAAACACTTATTTACAATTCCCATTAGGTATTTGCTTCTTTTAGGTTGGACAGTGGATACCACAGATTTTTAAATCTTCACATACTAGTTAGTTTTACATGTTATCCATCTTCACTTTCACTTTAAATCTGAAAATGCTTTTATAACAAAAGAAATTATTATGTAAAAAATTATATTATAGTTAAAATATTCTCATTTCAATTTAAATACTTTTTAAAATATTGATGCAAGTGGATTTTTATCTGAAAATGCTTTTATAACAAAAGAAATTATTATGTAAAAAATTATATTATAGTTAAAATATTCTCATTTCAATTTAAATACTTTTTAAAATATTGATGCAAGTGGTTTTATTTAAAATATATTAACTCACCCTGTCTTTCTGTACATCGCATCCCTATCAATAACTGTTTAGCAGTATGTA
>NW_006159636.1:344477-357088 GCF_000334495.1 Tupaia belangeri chinensis
CTTTCTGTACATCGCACCCCTATCAATAACTGTTTAGCAGTATGTATATATATATATATATATATATATATATATGTCACAAATAATATAAATACATGCTTATAAGAAAGTTGGACAAAGCTTAATACACTTTCAAAGCACTAATGGTTGAATCCAACTGAGATTAACATTCAAAGAAGAAGAAAAAGGATCATAAACCACATTTTTGAAAAATTGTCATTGAGATGATTTAATTTATGACAAAGCATCACTTTGTAAGATCCTTTGATTCACATATTTATATTTAATGGTGCAGAATGCAGTAGGTCATGTCATAGTCTTGTATGTGTGAGTGCTTGTGTATGCATGTATCATTTTTTAAATTTTATTATTTCTTCTCAAGTATTTAAGCATTGATAGCTAAAGTATGAAAGAAGGCTTATCATGAAAAAGAAGAAAATTTCAAATAACAAAGGAAAAATACATTTCAATTCATCTATGAAGGCTTTTAAAAATCTTAATGAGAGAAAATTCATACTTGAAATTTGTTCTCGCAAAACAGAGATAGGCTGTCTTACGTAGGTGAGAATTTTCAAGAATCATGGTGAACTAAGAATCATGATGAACTCTAGGGTCTAAAGATAAAGGCGCTCACATTTCCCATGTGGGTCTCTAGGAGTGATGAAAAGCAGGGCCACTCCTACTTGAAGTGTTCAAAGGCAGCTAACCTAAGAGTCCACCTCCTTTTTCTCAAAGAAAGCTGGATTATAGCTGTGATTAATGGCATATTTTATTATTTTGCAATAGCTTTTTGGAGCTGATTTATTTGGTAACAAGTTTGAGCAATGAAATAATGCCGTAAGATTCTTCGAGCCTAATTATGTAGAGTTAGAAGGCAATTTGATTGTTTTTATCCAAATTTGAGAAACATAAATATACACTTTGACCTAGTAATTCCAGCATGTGAAATATGTACTTTGGATAACCATTTAGACGTATTAAAAAGGAAATCTATACAAGAATACTGTATGAAATGTTGGTTGTATTAATAACGACAATAAAAAGTAAAACAAAACAAAAATATAAAGGAAGAAAGATCCTAAATGCTATCAATAATGATTGGAATAAATAACAACTTACATGTTTTCTATATTATAACATATGATGCAGCAACTAAGAAAAATATGTGTTCTCTCAAGGGACTTATAACAATTTAGAAGATATATTATTGAACAAAAATAGTTTATAGCAATGTACAATAGCATGTCATCTATAAATTATAGCATACAATACTACCATGAATTTGTATATATACATTTATATATCTATATCTATTCTTACTAACCAATTGACCTACATACCCACATATATTTATCTGAATGGATATAAACCAAATTAATGACATGGACTAGGACTTAAATTGAAGGTGGTTGTCAAAGGAACATTTGGCTTTATATACAATATTTGAATTTTTCCTGTTATGAGGCTAACATATTTATGTATAATTTATATAATCAAAATTAATTTTTAAACAAGAGAAAATTTAAATGGATCGCCCAAGGTGAAAAAGTTAATTACCGCCCTAGTCAAGATTAAAACCTAAGAATTCTTACAACTATGATATTCAGTAATTTTCTTATGCTACATTCTAGCAAATGACCAATTTTCATTAAGGATTTCAACTAGAACAAAATTAAATATTAATTACATCCAAGTTAAAATGGGGCAAAAACATAGTCTTCCATCTGTACCATATTTTGTATTAATTAAATGATTTTACTGGAGTTAAAGCTTGTTTTAGGAAGAAGGTTAATGAGGCATTCCCACAAATTTGTAATGAGCAGAGGATAGGTAACTTCAATCTTCCCCTAGGCTAGTAGTTTCCAAACATTAATATGCATGAAATCATTGGAAACATTTTTTAAAATAAGAGATTACCAAATCCAGTCCTAGTAAAGTCTGAAGTAGTTGATCAACGCGGTTCCAAGGAGACCACAAATTATTAAACACTCCTGATAATTAAACACCACAGTCAACCAAGACTCCTTCTGCCATATAGGCTTTAAATTCTTGTCACTTGCATGAAAGAAAAAGATGGCTTTCCCAGTAGAAATCATATAATACTAAAAAATGTGCAGGGCTGGAGGGGATGCAGAAAGTAAAATTTTCTAAGAATGAAGAAGTATAACCCATCTGAAGCCATTCAAGATTTATAACTGATATAATTTTCTATTTGAACTTTTTCATATTACCAGGTTATAGCTCATTGTAGAAAAAGACCCTTGGTAGGGGTATCAAATGTCTTTTTTAAAAAACCCTTTTTCCTTAAATATGCCTCCTTGCTGGTGACATTTGTTTAATCTTTTACTGATAGGTTCATAAACGTCTTTTCTTAATTAATTAATTAAATAATTTTTCATTTTCTTCCATATATTCAATCATATTATTATTTGTCTTACAAAATGGATATTTGAACAGGTGAACATTTCTCCCTAGTACTGTTGATAAAACTACGAAATATCTTCAACAGATAATACCACACCTCTTTGTGCCATTAATGCTTTGCCTCCCTGTCCCTCCCCCAAAAGTCCTTCCTCAGACTCTCCTCTTTCACACACACTATATCTGGTATTTACATCTATATACTGTGTTTCTGTATCCTTTAGTCAGTTTCAGTCGTAGAGTGCAGACACTCGGTATATATTAAGTGGAGACATACAATGCCTCTCCTTCATAGCATGGCTTGCTTTCACTCAGCAGTAAGTCTTCCATATTCATCCACTTCCTGTGAAAAGCCAGGGTTTTTTTGTTGTTGTGTTTTTTTTTGTATTTTGGGGGGATTTTTTATGGCTGAACAGTATTCCATTGAGTATATACGCCACATAAACATCTTAAGGAAGAAAATGAAATAAAATGGAACAGTAAGAGCTGTATATTAGTACACAATTTGCCCCATTTTACTAGCTTAAAATATAGATTTGCAAACTAAGGAATTTTCCAAAAAAGATGGCTTTATTTGCTATTCGTTGAATATGTTCAATGACCCTCTCTGCCCACAGGTCATTTCCAAAGAATTTCTCATTTTTACTGCTATTTTCTCCCTGTGCCTTCTGTTATAAATTATTTTCAAATCACTTTTTCTCTTTAGAGTGGAGGTTGATTTCAACCATTAGTCCTTTAAAAATGTACTTAGGAAAAAAAAAACAGGAAAAAAAGATATAATGATATTTTTCTAATTTATTTAATGAGTAAGAGTCAAAGAAAGTGCTTCCTTGATTTGTGCACGTTAAGTGCAACTTTTTCATGAGTCATCTTCATTCTATATACTTCTTCAGCTCAAGTTTTGTCCAACGGAATTATAGCCAATTTTTGTAAATCCACTTACAATCAGTCATCTGGATGAATATGTTTTATTAGAGTACAGAATACCGTATACCTTTCAGACTTACCCATTTTCGCCTCTTAAAAAAATTCAACTCGATTTCCCAAAGCACTTGGCTACAATAATGCCAATGCTGACTTAATTACATGCAGTAAAGCTCTATGGGCTAGAGCCTGTTGCTGGCTTTTGTAAGCTCTGCATGTATTTGTCTGGAAGGCAAATCCAAAAGAGCCATTTTTATCACTGTCTGATTATATTGCCATTATATGTAGTTAAATTTACTACAGTAATTCAGACCAGAATAATCGGAAAATTTACAATGGATTTATATAGGACGTAAAATGTGTCAGGCTCTTGTACAGGAGAAAAAAACTAATGCATTTACTTACTTACAAATATAATTGCTAGAAGATTCAAATATGATTTCAGCACTAATTTATACATGTATATGAATATCACTGAAGTATTTCAATAACAAAGATTTTTTATCCATTTTTTTCTGTTAAATTCATTCAAAGTCTGTTATTTCCTAACTAATCATTTATTCAAAATGTATTCCTGATAAATAATAACAAATGGGCAATGTATCTGAGTAGAAATTTCTCAAAGAAGATATACAAGTGGCTAATGAGTATATGAGAAGGCATTCCCTATTACTAATCATCAGAGAGCTACAAGATAAAAACCACCCCATGTCTATTCAGATGGCTATTACCAAAAAGTTAAAATATAACAATGGTTGGGAAGAATGTGGAGAAAAGGGAGTACTTGCACACTATCGGTGGGAATGCAAATGGTATGGCCATCACACAAAAAAACAGTGAGGCAGTTCCTTAAAAACATAAAAGTTGGGCTATCATTTGCTCCAGTAATCCCAATTCTGGGGAAACATTCAAAGGAAATAAAATCAGTATTCGAAAAGAGAGCTGCACTCTCAAGCTCATTGAATTATTCAAAACAATAAAAATTTAGAATTAATCTGTGTTTTCTGGTAGAAAAATAAATAAGAAAAATGTGGTATATAAGTCAAAGACCAATTGGATTAATGCAGGATGAATAAATCTAGATCGCTGATCACCAGCATGAGGACAATAGTTACTAACATTATATTATGCACCACAAATTTGATAGGAAATTAGAGTTTAGGTTTTTTTACCATCACCGCTACAACAAAAAACAAAGTAATTGTGAGATGATATATATGTTATTGACTTGACTGCAATAATCATTGAACCTATTCATGTATATATCAAATATCACATTACACACCTTAAAATGTATACAAATTATATAGCTATTATGGTATGAAATGATAAAAACAAAAGAAAATAAAAACAATTTACAATATGCACTGTAATATGCCTATCACATGCAACTCAACCAAAATTAACATTCTCAATAAAGTTTTCAGGTAGTGCTTTTAGAATGTTCTTTTATAAAAAAACAAAGACAACTTGTGTGTATGTGTTTATGTACTAAATAGTGACTATAGTTAATAATAATGTACTGTATGTACACTTGAAATCTGCTACAAGAGTAGATCTTTAAGTTTTCCCACAAAAATGTAACTATGTGAAGTCATTGATATATTAATGAGCTTAAGGTGGCAATAATTTCCCAATATATATGTATATCTGGTTATCAGACAGTTCAACTTAAATATGTATGCGTTTTTGTCAACTATACTTCAATAACACTGGAATAAAACCAAATCACTTAATTTTTCATTTTACATAAAATTCATATACAGAAAACAATACATAGAATATGTATATCTATATGTATATTGTGTGTGTATATATAAACAAACATGCATGTGTATATACATACATAATATAATTCACAAATACACAAACAAAAATGTGCTCATGTGTATGGGTGGGGTGCTGTGTCCGGTGCTGTGTCCAACTGCCTTTCATCTGGTCCTTTAAAATTAGCAAAGTTGGGGGTTGGCAGGTGGCGTGGTGGTTAAAGGCACTGGAGTCCCACACAGCCGACTGCAGTTTGCATCCCGGACCTGGCGTCTTGCTTTCTTGCTTTCCCTTGTCTTTCTCTGGTCAAATTGAAAATAATAATCATAATAACAAATAGAATTAAATAAATAAATAAAGAGAAAAATTGGCAATGTTAGGAATATTTACATCACAAAAATGAGCAAACAATAAAAATCAGGGGCTGGGTCTAATAAGTGGCATGAATGTTAAGGCACTGAATGTATGGTAGACCACAGTTCAAACCCTACACCTGGTAGCTTGAAAATCGTGCCAGGCACACATACATGTATGTCCAAATTCCTGAGTAAATTGGAGAAGGGATTGTGGTGTGGCCATCCCCTCTGGGCGTGATTTCTCACTTTACCTCTCTCTGTCTTTCTCGCAAGTGCACACACCATATGGCAAAAAAAAGATAAAAACAAAAAATAAAAATAAAAATAAATCAAGCTTAATGAGATTTTGAATTTATTTTTCCCTCAAAAAGTAATTAGGGGCGGCGACCATAAGATGTCTTTGTAGAGTCTTGACACATCATCAAAAGCATAGCTTTTCCAAGATGGTTTATCAGACATCTCTTTATCCTTGTTCTGTAAACATTCAGATGACCAATAGACATTTTGCTGCTGCTGCAAAACCTGCAAAAAAAAAAAAAAAGAAAAAAGAAAAAGAAAGAATTCTGGACTTTACTAATCCGAAGCAAGGTGTTTATCTTGATTTGACATTGGATATGTCACTGGGACAGAAGAAAAATGTGGAACCATTTGCCAGTGTTCTTAGTCTTCCATACCCATTCACTTCGGAAATTAAAAAAGTTGCAGTGTTTACAGGGAATGCATCAGAAATTGAAATAGCAGAAGAAAATGGAGCTTCATTTCCAGGAGGAACTAATCTGATTCAGAAGATTTTAGATGATGAAGTTCATGCAGACTTTTATGTAGCTGTTCCAGAAATAATGCCTGCGCTCAATCCATTAAGGAAGAAACTGAAAAAAAGATTGCCAAGGCTTATTCGAAGTAAGGGAATTCTTTTTGTTATTACAGTATATCAATAACTTCCTTTTCAACTTTGTTCAGTTAGAAAACGAAGTTGTAAATAAATATGTAGAATACATAGTTGGTCAGCAAAAAAAAAGTAATTAGTAATTAAACATGACTGGTTTGTCACCTTTGCATGTAGAATTGGGTATTTTGCATTGATTTAAATTGGATAAGTCCATCTGTATTTCTGGTCATGCCAATTAATAGTTGCATGCAATGATAAGGGATACATTACTTTTCTGATTTCAAACATGTAACAAATAACCGCTTCAGGACCTGAAATCACTGATTAGTAATAAATTTCAACACGTTCAGGTTAATACCTCTATACTGATCGGCCAGCTGTTACATAGTAACATTAGACTTCTCTGGCCCACTTGTCAGGGGATATTGTTTTTATTGGCAATCCTTCAAAAGAGTTCATTATCTTTTGGCATATATCAAACACCCCAGAAATTATTCAAGGTATTAAACTCATTTTCTAATTAGGGTTTTTTGGCTACTCAAAAGTTATTTCCAGTACACAATGTCATATGTATTTTTTTCCAGGACGAATTACCCTACTAAATGCACAAATTGGTTTTATACAAGATCTTTCTAGAACAGTGGCACAGAGAACTACCTAGTGGATTGCCATATTTATTTTTTATAGCTATTTTTCTTTCTCTACTTGTAAAAGAAGAGATCAATTTGAAATGACTGATCACATAATTCTCTAACAGATAAAGCATCAGTTTTTCTGCCTTTAAAAAACTCACAGTTGATTATGTAGATATTGGAGAGAAGCAGATAGGACGTGCTATCAGAAGGGATCATTTATGTGATATTCCTTGAAGTAGGAATAGAGAGCTTTCAAATTGTCACTATTGGGGACATGGTGACCCCCACCTAAGCCAATTGTCACTATTGGTTCAGTCACAGAAAAATAAATGCAAACGTAATTGAAAGAAAGACTGAAAATATCTACTGCAATAAGGGGTAAAGGGCAATTGTAATAGCTCACCCATACGCTAAGATCTATAGCAATGTCAAAAGTGACACAGAAAAGGCTTGCATTTTACAATGAGGACTAAAAAGATGAGAAAACACCTGGTATAGAAGAGTGGGATCATGAAGTGGAGAGACTAAATATCTGACCAGAGAATATTTTTCCCATTTCTCAGGAAGGACCATTGAGTAGGGGGTGCTCAAATTCTATAGGAAGACTTTTGTCCAGATCAGTTGGTAGAGACAAACGATTCAATTGAACATAGCTATAGAATGAGCATTTGGAAGTCATAAATCAACACAGGGCTCAATCACCATATTTTATTTAAGTTATATGAAGAAGATAATCCTTCACAATAAAAATTGTGGTAAAATAATGAGGGTTGAGAAAGGTATGTCCATAGCTGTTTTCTCAGGAACCCATGGTTTGTGTAAATTTCAACCTGATCGGTTAGTTACATTTTTGCACATTTTAAGTTATGATAAATATTTTTGTTGTTACCTTACAGAGTTTGATATTCCTACAATACAGGGCTTATATTGTTCATATTTTAACATATCAACTGGATAAGTATAAAACTGAATATTGGGACCAGAAGATGGCATAGGGGATACATGACTAGACTCCCATGTAGTCAACTAAGGTTTGAGTCCTGCACCCAATGATTTAAAATTCACAGTAGGTGTGTGTGCATGTGTGCCCAAAATCCCAAGAGGAGAATGGAAGAGAAGGGATTGTGGCATGGCCATCCCTCTGGAGAGTGGTTTCTTGTTTTCGGTCTCTCTGTCTCTCCATTGAGCACACATGCCCTATAACAAATCTCTCTCTCTCTCTCTCTCTCTCTCTCTCTCTCTCACACACACACACACACACACACACACACACACACACACACAAACAAAACTAAATGTGGCGGTAGATGAGCAGATTCCCAAATATAACACTAAAATATAATCCATTGGTAGTGATATTTTAAACACCTTTAGAATTTATTTCTATGCTTTTGTATTACAAATCTTGCTGAAAATGTGCAAAGTATTATTTTTCTCACTTCAACTATCCTGATTACTTGTTGCAGAAAAAGAAGCCATCTAAATATTGAGCAGCTTCAGAAAACAATAGTTAATTATTTTACTAAGAAATGTGCAATGTGAACACAGCAATGGAGAAAGACCTACTAGAAACAGCATGATGTGTACAACATCAACCTAACACAGGTAGAGCCACTCCAGTATGATTTGCTTACAGGGCTGGCAGGTTGATGTTGGCTGTTAGATGGGCTCTAAGCTGGGGCTGAAGTCATGGGGCTTTGGTTCCACTTCATGGGCCTTGAACAACCCATCCATTTGAGCATGGGGTATGGTGGCCTTTTCCAATGACACTAAGAGAGAAAAAAACAGATAAGAACTCTATTGACTTTAATGACCGAGCCTTGAAAGTTAGGTAACTTCACTCTACCAGACTCTGGGGAAACTCATGAAGGTGAACAGACATTTAAGGGCAATGTACATGCACTCCACCGATTGATAATGGAATGACAAAATTCCAAAAGATAATATAAAACCAAAAATATTTTGTGACTATTTTGGTAAATTATTACTTTAATATCAATATGTTCAAAATTTTGATAGAAAATACGGTTGGTGGGACGTGCAGATGGTGTAATGGTTACATCACTGAACTCGAGTTTGGAGTCTCACACCCAGTAGTTTCAAACTCACACTGGGTGTGTGTGCATGTGTGCCCAAAATCTCAAGAGAAGAATGAAGGAGAAGGGATTGTGATGTGGCCATCCCCCCAGAAAGAGATTTCTCACTTTCTGACTCTTTATCTCTCTCTGTCTTTCTGGCAAGTGTACCATTTTCTCTCTGAAAAAAATAAAAAAATAAAAAATAAAAAGGTTAGGGAAACAGTTTCCTATAATAAAAGTAAACTTAGATGTGAAAGGCACAAGGTCGATGTGGGAACATCTTTGTAAAAATGCATTTCCTAACATGTAACTTACTTTACTTCAGAAAAGAGGCATTATATTTGTGTATAATATCAATGTGCATAGTCCATGCCATTTTAACTTAATGATGTTAAGAATGACATACAAATCCTGGTTTGTTTTCTTAATATACACAATATCATTCGAAAGATATGTACAGAGTGGTGAAAGACTGTGGTGCAGCAATAATACGATGCTCCCTGGGGCTGAGCCAAGTTGAAAGGTTCCAGGTTCATGACTGAACACCTCCCCAAATATACCTGGTATAAGTGTGTTCATAATTTGGGACTGGCTGAAGCTCGAGGTGGACTGTGTTTGAGAACCCTTTGAGGATGCTGTTTTCTTTTGCTCTCTCTCTTTCAATGTCTCTTGTCAGTGGAAGGAATAAATAAATAAACTAAAAAAATAATATGTGTAACTACAGGGATCCACATATCCCTAAACATTATGGCTAGAAGCCAGTTACTAAAATAAGTTCTATAATTTCATGTCAGTAACATGCATGGAGAAATCTCTGAGTACCTTGGTTATCGTTTCTATCTTAAAATTCTGTTCCATCAAGGGTAAAACAAATTTTCTTTATCATTATCTTTAGGGAGCAGGAGCAAAATGTTTCCCATCCTTGAGTAGGAGCTTTTACTTACTTTCTACTTATCTCATCATGTTCCCTACAATTTCATAAGCTGAAAAATGAAACCCTCCCAGAAATAAAACACAGCTGTGGTGATTACATTCAGAAAGTCCAAAATAGATATTACCACATTTATTTACTGTAAAGACTCAGTAATGCTTCCAAGAAAGCTGTGAGTACAAGAAGAGAAATGAGAACTAGTGTTAAAATGGAGAAGAATGAATTACAGATCATATTTTTAAAAAATGATTGACAATAACATGTGCATTGATTAGCCATAATGCTATGAAAGTGCTTCTGGCTCTCTATCAAGTTAAAGATATGAATAACGAGTTAAAACTTTCACTGAGATAATTATTGACTAGACCACTAATTTCTATTAATTTATTACTGGGTAAATATTATGTGTAAGAAAGTCATGGTTGTGTGGACTTTTCTGAGTAAAAATTTACAAGATTCCTTTAGACAACTACAAGTACACTTTAAAACATAAAAGGAACTATTTAAGGGTATGAGCTCTTTCAAATCTTCAATAAGAAAGAGCACATTTTTCTATGCTTTTAAAATGTAGAACAGGCCCAACTGCTGTGTCTCAGCAGAAATGCAATTGCTCTGAAAGGCTAGAAGACATATGGTCAACCCCAGGTTGAGGTCCCCGTGTCGGCTTGAAAGCATGAGGGGCACACACTTGGAAGGGATCGGGAGCTGCTGAAGGGATGGAGAAAGGGTAGTGACATGACAAGACTCAATTTAAGGTGCTTCTCTCTCTTTACCCTTTGTGTGCACACGCACATGCTCACTATCATAAATAAATAAATAAATAAATAAATAAATGGTAGGTAGAATACTACCTTTTATAACAACTATATCTTATTTTATTTATTTATTTGTTTATTTTTGGAGAGGGTTTTGCTATAGGGCACATGTGCTCACCAGAAAGACAGAAAGAGAGACGAGAGATAGAAAGTGAGAAATCACCCCCCAGGGGGATGGCCACGCTGCAATCCCTTCTCCTCCATTCTCCTCTAGGGATCTCGGGCACGCACGCACACATGCCTGGTGTGAGTTTAAGCCACCGGGTCTGGGACTCGCAGTTGACTACAAGGGAGTTCAGCGACATAGCCATTACGCTAACTGCTAGTCCCTCCTCCTGCACTATGTATACAGAATGTACGAATGCATTGAAAATGTATACCATTTGTCTTGATCTTAAAACATTTTATTTCTTGCACAAATATATGTCAGAAATAAATGTACTATTGGTTCAACTTTTCTTTTCCTTCGGGTAAGAATTTGGTTTAACAAAAATGAAGCCAGTGTGTCTTAATTAACTTGGAGCATCTCTGGAGCAGCATTGTTTAGGAGATTGCTTCCGTTTTTTCATCTTTGGGTCTGCGTGTTTATTAATACAGTTTTCCTGACTGGACACCTGACTTCAGCTGGTGTCTTAGCAGATGTTCTTCCTCTTTGTCCTTTTGAAGGCTAGGTTAAATACAGCTGCTTAACTTTATTTATCCCATAGTTTGAAAGTGTTAGAATTTATTCTCGTGTTATCTCCGTCCCTAATTAAGCAAACAGATTTTGCCTGAAATGTGTTCTCGAAAGTTTAAGTGGTACTATGTAGAGAGGCAGAATCTGCCACTTCTTTTTTCTTTTCGTATAAAAAGCCTCCAATTTTGTGTGATGACTTTTTAGAAACGTTCCCATTCTTCTATTTTCTAGCAGCAGATGACTTGGTAGTTACATTTTTTGAAATAAAAGCCCTTGACTTTCAAATTTGAATTTTGGAAAATTAGTCCCAACTAGCAAGCTTGTTATTTTCTATGTTACTACTTCCTTCCTCCTGGTTCTCTTTATGCCATTCCACAATAAGTAAAGCCTGTGCAAAGTGTTACGTTTTAAATAACATGCACAAGTATATCACAGCTTGGTTTCATTGTCTTTCACTATTCATGACATTTAATAACTACGAGTCATAATAAGCCAATGGAATACCAATATCTTCCCCAAATAATGAATCGTAAACCTGAAATAGGAATAACAGTTTGCTTTACAATTGCTGTGCCTTTCTCCTGCAATGTGGCAATTTATTGACTAAAGCATTCATCACACTCCTCTTTCTGGCCTCCTCTGCAGTGGTTGAGGATCATAACGAATTATCAAGTAAGGGCAAGTTATTAGAATCCACAATGTGAAATAGAAGGGCCAAAGTAGTCCGAATAATAAAATGTGATTAGCAAATTCTTGTGAAAAGGAATGTCAGTGGATGATATTATTTCTGGCTGCAGGCGATTGTCACAGACACAAGAGGATGCCCTAACGTATACACCTGGGAAAATGAGTATCCATCTTAATGGATCCTTCTTCGAAACTCAATTTTCTGTAATAATGACTAGCTGGATTCTTATATTAAGATGTAGTGCTGCTCGTTCTGGGGTCCCTGAAAAGTCTGATGGGATTTACTTTCAGTGCTTTTCCCTAAACAAGTTCCCCTTGGGAGTCTCACTTCTAGAGAACAATGTAGTTCCCACATATATACCTATTATTTTAATAAGTTCTATCATCCAAAGTACCTTGTCAACATCAAAATTATATATATATATATATATA
>NW_006159636.1:358531-370726 GCF_000334495.1 Tupaia belangeri chinensis
TATACTCATCAGTGAAGCTACAGGTAAATTTTTGTTAATATTTCTTTTTTATAAAGAATTATTTATTTTTATTTATTCATTCACTTTATTTTATTTTTTTTAATTTGACCAGAGACAGACACACAGAGAAAGAGAGAGGAAAAATGAGAAAGCAAGCCACCAGGTCCAGGACTCGAACTGTGGTTGGTCATGTGGGAGTGTCCAGCGCCTTAACCACCACACCACCTGCTGGTCCTTCTTTGTTAATATGTCTAAGGCAAAAAGAAGAAAGAAATATATTTGATTGTTTAGTTAATGAGACTAAAAGATACATTAATTCAAATGGTTTTAATCATTACATGTAAGTCCAAAATTATGAAAGCTGGTTATTTCTACTTATTATTGCAAGCACCTAACGTCTCTTGATGGCTTATTATGTGCCAGAAATGACTACGTGGCCGAGACAGATTTTTCTCTACAACCCTTATTTTTTTTTTATTTTCAATAAAGATAAATGATCTTTATATGTGTTTAAGTCCCTATTCTTCCGTATTTCTATCATGCCCTAGGAAGTATGAGTCTATGTTATATTTTACATATGATATCGTATTTAGTACTCGACGATGTCTATGAAGTAAGAGCCATTATAATGCCTATACTGGAGCTGAAGTTTCTGAAATATAGATTAATTAACCTCCCCAAATCTTACAGGTAGTGAATGGAGCAGCTCAGTCTGTGTCCAGGGAGTTTGATTCCAGAGACTCTTAACTACTATGAAAGATAGCTTCCTGATTAAACTGTACGCCTACCTGCACTGTAAAATTATAGACTCAAGTCTTTGTGGTTCTTACACATTACTATTTCAATTTTCAGAAGTGTCAACACCTAATACAGAAAGTAAAGATATTTCAGCCGTGATGTGGCTGAGAAGCTTGTCTTCAGATATTCCAGATTTTTATAGCTATTTTAGCAGGTTCATAACTGTCAACTTCAGTTTTTGAAAAAAATGGTGTTTAGCTTTCTGCCTTCCCCTTTAAACTTGGAAACTTGCTTTGGAGTACCTGACCATCTGTTAACAATCATTCGATTTTTTCAATGCTCTGATCTTCAAGAACAACAAGCAAACAAAATAAGGTGTTGGAGATCCTGAAATCCTAATGCTATTTTTAAATAATGACTTCATTACTTAGCGTTTACTGCCATAACATGTGGCCACTGAAAATATATTCTTATCAGGAGAAGCAAGTGGTACAGTGGTCAAGGCAGTGGACTCCATAAGGTCAACAGTGATTGGAGTCCTGGACCTGGCATGTGCTTGCATGCCCCAAATCCTGAGAGAACAATGGAGGGGAAGGGATTTCTGTGAGGCCATCCCCCCCGAAGGATGATTTCTCATTTTCTGTCTCTCCAGAGAGCATACACTTTCTATAGCAAAAATTTCTCAAAATGAAACAAAGTATTTTCTTATGGATGAGCAGTGTTAATTAAGGATATAAAGCTTTTCTCAATGGCTTTAGATTGTACATGCCTCCAATTCACCCTAGTTATTTTTGTACCTATAAAATTTATTTATGTTTGCATTAGTACCTTCAAAATAAAAGCATAAAATATAAAACAAACAAACAAAAATAAATCTTGCTTTTCTATTCTATGCCTGAAAATCACAGTGGGAGTATGAAAAGGAAATTTGATCTGAAAGAAACATTAACTATAGGGACCAGCAGTTAGTGTAATGGCTATGTCGCTGGACTCCCACGTAGTCGACCACGGTTCGTGTCCCGGACCTGGTGGCTTAAAACTCACACCTTGCACTTGTGCGTGCGCGCCCAAGATCCCAAGAGGAGAATGGAGGAGAAGGGATTGCGGCATGGCCATCCCCCCTGGGGGGTGATTTCTGTCTCTCTGTCTCTCTCTGTCTGTCTGGCGAGCGCACACGCCCTATAGCAAAAACCTCTCAAAAAAAAAAAAAAGAAAAGAAAAGAAAAAGAAACATTAACTATAAGAAACAATTAAGAGTACTAGAATATTCTTCCAGCAATGGTTACTCTAGACTTTGGGCATAATTACTCTCAGTATCTGGAAGCCCAGGCACTATTTCAAATGCTTTAAACCTTGAAAATTGTAGAATAATAGGTCCTCCATGTCTGTAACGGTCACTTTTATTTTTCTCTCTCGAAGGTTAAGAAGTTCATAATCAAGATCAAGGAAAATGATGAGTTAGTGTTCCCAGGAAATTATCTCTTAAAAGAGGACTACTTAATTGATAACCTTTCTTGTAGGAAGGTAGGAGGAAATTAAAGCTCAATTTAAGTATACTGACAATGTTCACCTTCTAATTTATATAATCTTCCTGAAATTTCCAATTCCTACACTAAAGTACGTTCTTTGTGCATTGTTATAGTATAGCCATAAGGATAAGGGAAAGTAGATGTAAAGAAGAGGAATAATATTTTGCCATCAAAAAATATACGGGATTTAACTAAGAAATTGCACCATTGGGGCAGCAGGTCACATGGTAGTTAAGGCTCTGGATTCTCACTTGTCCAACTGTGGTTCAAGTCCCAAACCAGGTGCCTTGAAATTCATGCCAGAAACATCTGCACGCATGCCCAAAATTCCAGGAGGAGAATGAAAGAGAAGGGATTGCAGCATGACCATTATCCCTGGGAGGTGATTTCTCACTTTCTTCCTCTCTCTCTGTCTCTTTCTCTCTGGTGAGTGCACACACTCTATGACAAAAGTCTATTTAAAAAAGAAATGAAAGAACAAAAGGAAAAGAAAAAGAAAGAAGGAAATTTTATCATCATCAACTGAATAGGCTGCAAAGCAAAGGAAAAGTGAAAGAGTATAAGACTAAGAATGATTGACATCCTGGAAATACTGCCTCCTTCACTTATGGAACAGAAACCGAATAGAAAACCTCAACATCATGAAATAATGAACAAAACGGAACTATCTGTCTTCATAACATTATAGGTGTCAGTTCCTCACTCTTTTCTGCACTGTCCTCTCTGTACAGGTGGAATTGTTGAAAATATACTCAGTTATGTTCTCTCAGGAATGGTAAGAGATACTTTGTTTTTGTTTGCTTTGCTTTTGTAATTTTTCTATAGGGTATGTGGGCTTGCCAGAGGGACAGAGGCAGAGAAACAGAGAGAAAGAGAAAAAGAGAAGGAGACTAAAAAATACCCGCAGGGAGGATCACGTCATCACAATCTCTTCTCCTCCATTCTCCTCACAGGAGATTTTCGGCATGCACACACCCATGGCTGGTGTATATTTTAACTCACTGAATACAGGACTGAAAGCACACAGTTGGCCATGTGGGATCCAGCAACATTAACCACCACACTGCCAGTTGGCCCAAGGGATAGTTTTTTAATTTCAATACTATAGTTAGAGTATCCCGAGATGAGTGACGATAGTCTCACCGGAGGTGAACGTCCAGCCTCCCTAGCATTCTGACATGCTTTCCGGGAAGACTAGTCTTGTATCTTCAATAGGATCACAGAAGAAAACAGCATGACTATATATGCATAGACAGAGAGCAAGACCTCAACTTGCATTCATACTGAGCAAAGCATTAAGAAATGTATGTATACAAAGGGACACCCATACAGGTAATGGTAGATTTCTTAGCAGATTTCTTAGCCAGGAGAGAGCAGGATAATCAATTTAGAGTGCTGGGAAAACAAACAAACAAACAAACCTGAAAACCTAGAATACTTTACCAAGCAAAGCTGTCTTTCTGAAATGAGGGAGAAAAAAAAAAAAAAAAAAACTTTCCCAGACAAATAAAGGTTAAAGGAATTTATCACTGCTAGGACTAAGGAGTTCTTTAAGCTGTAACAAAAGGCTATCAATAAATAACATAAGTGCTATGAAAGCACAAAACTCAAAAGTGTGAGTAATGCAGACCTGTATTCAGAAAACTTTAGGACAATAGTGATGGCATATAACGCAATTTCATCCCTAGTATGAGAGTTAAAAGACAAAGCTATTAAGAACTATGGCTAAAATAAAGCATCAGTAGAGACACATCAAAATTATGTGAATTCTAACACTAAAAACAAAATATTGTGAAGAGTAAATGTCTAGAATTAAAGTATGCAATAAAAGTTAAGTTGTTATCCGATTGAAATAGACTGTTATAAGATATTCTTGGTAAATGGCATTGTAACCACAAAGCAAAATACAAGTAGATGGAAAAAAAAAAAAGAAAAGATTCAAAGAAAAAGGAGGACACAATGAGAGGAAGAAATCTACAGAACAACTAGAAAATAAGAAAGGAAATAGAAGCAGTCTTCCTCTATCAATAAGTATCTTAAATGTTAGTGGGTTAAATTCTCTAATAAAAAGAAATAGAGCAAATGATAATGTGAAAGTTCTTTAAAAAAAACTACAAATAGTATTGCCATAAAATCCAGAATTCCATATTCTGAGTGTTTACTGAAAAGAAAAACTGTGTCAAAGAAATGTTTACACTGCCATATTCAATCAGAATAGCTCTTTCATGGAATCAACCCAAGTGTTCATCAATAGATAAATGGATAAATCAAATATGGCATATACATAATAAAATACCATTCATCCTTAAAGAGAAAGAATTTTATTATTGATGACAGCATGAGTGGAATTGTAGATTATGCTAAGTGAAATAAACCATGCACAGAGAGACAAATACCCTTTGTTCTCTGTTGTATGTGGGATCTAAAACAAACAAATTTAAAGGAGTAGAGAGAAGAACAGTGTTACCAGGGGCTGTAGGGTGAGGAGTGGGGAGTGTACAGTCAAAGAGAACAAAGCCTCGATTAGATATTTTTTTTTCCTATGAGATATATTGTGCAGTATGGAGAACATAGTAAATAATAATGTACATTTCAAAACACTAAGTTTCAAATATTCTCAATACAAAATATAAGTATTTGAGATAATAGTTACATGTTAATTGATCTATTTCACCTTGTATTTATCAATTACTTCACTTTGTACCTCATAAATACATTCAACTATCATTTGTCAATTGACAATTAACAAATGTTTTTAAATCTCAAATTATTGGTAGCTAACCCAGCTGGTTATGAGTGTCTAGTCTATCTTTGCTGTGTGTGACATACATATGCAAGAATATACACACATGTATAATGTATGTCACACATCATGTAATATACAATGCGAATGCACATACATGTATATACGTATGTATATAAATCTATTCTGACTCAAAAAGCATCTCATACATGTACTTCAAAAACTGCTAGGATTGGTCCAATTTTGGAAGAGAACCAGAAATCTGAAAATGAAAGTAAGGGATTTTAGGAAAAGTTTATAGCTTCATCATCATGTTTCTATAGAGGGAAGGGAATTTACACTGTGCGAAAGAAAGTATTTTGGGAGCTCCACAGCTATTCTAATCCCACAAATATACCTCCCAAGAAGAGAAGTGAATTATCTCCACGGTGAATTTAGGCAAGCGTACAGAGAATGCTCAGTTAAGCCTCTCTGGGTCCTCTCATGCTGTCCATTGACAGTTTTAGTTTTATAGATACTTCACTGCTGGTAGAGAACCTGTATTTTTAATATAGTTCCATATGAAAAGGAGAATAAAAATGTATTTCTAATTGACTCCCTAAAATTCCAACATTGGTTTCCAGAATTCTATTTTAAATGACTCAAAATAAATGAAAGAAATTTTAACACAATCAGCACAGCTAAATCAGGAGTTTGCAATTGGACCCTTTGTCGATGCCATGAATGCTAATTACAGGTTTCTCCTACTATTCCACACACAGTTTTAAGTCCCCAAAATAGGTACTGATAGGCAAGCATGGATGATTATCACGTGCTTGAAATACATTGTCACAGATTGCAATACTTTATCCTTCTACCTTGTGAGGTTGAGGGTGTTAAAGGACTCATTGATAATAACCTTTAGAGTTATGCAAGAAGAATTTGTAATCAAAATAGAATTATAACTTCCAAATTTTTCATGTCTTCATTTCCCTTTTTATTATTGAGTGTGGTGTGAATATAAAATTCTGGAACAGGACTTTATAGGATTGTCATGTATTACCTACCTCTTTGACTTTCAACAGATTTTGCCAAGTTTCCCCACTTGCAAAATGGCAGTGGTAATATATATTTTTTAACATATATATATTTTAAATCTCACTGTGAGGGCCAGCAGGCATCATAGTGGTTAAGGACTATGCTCCCAGCAGTGTTTGTGTGTGTGCACCAAAATCCCAGAGAAGAGAATGTAGTATGATCATTCCCCCTGGGGGGTGATTCTCACTTTCTTGAGAAGAGAATGTGGTATAGTATGGTCATTCCCCCTGGTGGGTGATTCTCACTTTCTTTCTCTCTCTCTCTGGCAAGCATCTCTCACTTTCTCTCTCTCTCTGGCAAACATGCGCATCATATGGTAAAAACCTAAAAAAACCCCAAAAAACAAAAAACTCAGTGTCCTTATGACTATGACATGCCTTAATTTCTATAAATCCCTAATAAGTCACCTGATTCACAATATATACCCAATAAATTTTAATGATTACTATTATTCGAAGAGGAATTAGAGAGACTTTGGAAGTAATGTTTTTTTTTTTTTTTTCTTTTTCCAAGCGAGGGGAAAGTCACAGGACTTATAAGGACAATTATCTCTTCATGTATTAGCCATTGATAGATGTTTATTTTACAGTATTCACTCTTAACTCAATACTGAAAAAAATGCTTCTTTTACAAACAAGATTTCAGTACAGCTACTTAGAATGTGATGATTCTAATATATCTTTATTTTTATAGCCAATTTGATAAAAGGACCTAAATTCATTTTTTTAGTAACTCATATTTATAGTTTAAGAAATATAGTTTTCCCAGAAATTTCCAGGAAAAGGTATAGATCATCTAATTATATTCTACATGGTTTAAAAGGCTCTGTCTCCACTCGTTTCAATAGAGAAAAATGGTGACAGCTGACCTTCAGCCTCTTGTCTCGTGTCTTCCTGTAGTACTTGTCTGCTGAAGAATGACTAACATCAAAGGTCTCACATTTTAATTTGGGAGATTGCATTAGTGAATTTTTTTAAAGGAAAAAAACTACTACTTTTAAATTAAAAAAAAATTTCATTTGCATTTAATCACTTTACATCTTTACAGCACACAAAATGATTTTTTTCCCAGCATAAAACAGTGTATATTAGTCCAGTCAAAGACATTACATATCAATAGATAACGTTTCATTTTTGTTTCTGTTAAATGGTCTTTTTTCCCCGATTCCCTCATTTTCTTACTCCACTACCCACCCCCTACTATGTTGTCTCTAGTACTTCCAATCTTTCACTGTGTGCTACAGAGTGTTGAAATTTGGTATATAGCAAGTAGGATCATACAACACCTCTTACATAGTCTGACTTGATTTACTTAACATTGAGGTTTATATACTAGTCCACTTTAGATCAAATGATAATTCAACACAGTATCTCCAAACTCGTTAGACGTTTCTTTTTTTACCATAATAACTAATCCTTTATGAGATTTTATGGTTCATTATATTAATTTTTTTCTGTTTAAATTACTGTGTGGTTTCTGTCTCTTGATATGATGCTGTCTGGTACAGTAGTGGTATTAAGAAGTGGAGAGGTCCCCAACGGTAGATCTAAAATGATGAAATTTGTGAATTAGTTTACTTATGCCCTTTGACTTGAGCATATCGGTAAGACCTTTGCCAAAGGGAAATAAGCTCTAGTATTCTGTGACATAGCTGCTTTTTAAAAATTATTTAATTTTTATTTATTCATTCATTTATTTTAATTTGACCAGAGAGAGACAGAGAGAAAAAGTGAGAAAGGAAGCACCAGGTCTGGGACTCAAACCATGGTCGGCCATGTGGGAATGTCCAGTGCTTTAACCACCACACCACGCGCTGGTGTCCACTATGACATAATTATGAATTAAGATATCCCCTGTGATTGGTTGCAACTGAATCAATTCCCATGAAAGCCTCAGGGCTGCTACCCTTGAATTTACGGCAGTAGCAGTGGCTATAGAGACTGTACTGTGAGTCAGAAGTTCTTGAGTGTCCTGGAACACTTACAGAATGAAATGATAAGCTTGGAAACTTTAATTTCAACTCAAGCCAAAGTCTAAAAATCAAAGAGCTTCCACGATAGACCTAAAATAATATTTTATTTACTAAGGTCACAGGACTGATGTGAAAACGCAAAAGCAAAATTTCATTACGTGTGTTGCTGAGTTGCAAACTCTATGTTTTCAACATCCTTGAGCATCAAGTTATAAATATTGATTTTGAACTATGGTTCCATGGTGGAAATAAGGATTAACCTGGCTTACTTTTTTCAAAATTTTATTTCTATACATTTATAAATACTTTTTTTTCCAATATTGCTTTACTTTCCCTCTGATCCTACTCTTTCACAGAACACTGATGGCAATTAAATCAATACTCTATTCCATAGATTGCATAATGTCAAGAAAGTATTGTACTTAAGGGAGAGTGAACATCACTCAGAAAAGGAGGCAAGAATTCCTGAGAGTTTTATTCTTTTTTTACAAGCGAGTGAGCATATTTTTATATTAGAATAGCTAGCTGTGTTGAGTTCAGATAAATTTTTTATTCTTATTGCTGTTTGGAAGTTTAAGTATGGGAAGAAAGTGTGTGTGAGTGATGATATATTTGGAGTTGGCTTACTCAACTTCTACTATAAACTGCTTATCCATGCTTTATTGTATTGCTGAAGCTAAAGAGCTACAACAAATAGTCTTCCAGATTCTTCCAAAGTATTCACAAGTGATTTTCCTTGGTCTCATCAATTTCACTTTGGGAAACACTAGCTCTTTCAGAGTGAAGCCGAGACAGTAGGTTTGGGGTCAGGTTACTGTTATACCTGCTTTCAGATTAGGCAGGCGGTTCCTGACTAAGCAGCAGCAGCAGCGTTGTCAGGGGCCTGGATATAGACTGGCATGCTCTCCTTTTATTGCCCTTTGCTTGACTGCTCTTCTCAAATACTGCAGTTTTTACAAATTTAAGTTTTGTGGCAGGCCTGCACTGAGCATGTGCTCACTTCATTTTTCCCTGTCACAATTTAGAAATTCTTTCAATATTTAAAACATTTTTACAATTGCAGCTATTATGATAATTATTGTCAGTAATTTTTTTCATCTCTGTCTTTCCTTAAGATGGTTCTAAAAAGAATAGGGCCAATGAAATATTAAAATACTCTACTAACTTAGGGAAAAACTTCACCAACCTATTTTCAGAGCTAGTTGTAGCTTTTAAATACACTGGGTTACTGTTCTTGCTGAAAAAATTTCATAATCATTAAATCTCTTAAACAAAATGTATTATTATTTAATACCATCAAAATATTATTAATAATGGCTTTATTGCCTCTGTATAGCACTAAATTTGTTTACAAAATAAAACTAGAAACTTTTGGCACAATAAAGTTGTTAAAAGTTCTGGCTTTACATATATAAACTCATGTTTTCTAGAAATTATCTGCTGATGATTATGTGTATGATAAAATCTTTAACTGAACTAACATATAATAGATTCGTGATGCAAAAATTCCTTTTGCAAACTATAATAATATATAGTGATTGAATGCATAAAAATTTTTTTAAATCTTATACATGAATGTTATTAATATTCCAAGTTTATCAATGAGAAACCTCAGGGGGAGATGATAGTTAATTTGACTCAGGGTTCAGAGTAACTGACAAAGTTTGAACCAAGGAAGTCTGGTTTGGGGACCCACCAACTTAAACTGTGTATTTATTGACCTTATTATTAATAATATACCCTGATGCTCTCAAAAGTGAAATTGCATTTAACCCATTATCAAGCATAATGACTTTACCTCATTCACTTTAACTTCTTTGTTCCATTTGACTGTAGACTTTTCTTTGCCCTAAGTTCATGTATCTTATCATCAATATAAGTAAATTCAAGCTCTCTACAACTTTTACTTCAGAGTTGGCAAACAGTTTTTGTAAAGACCAAGAAAAAACATTTTTACTTTGTGACCATGTGGTCTCCTTAACCATCTTAGAGCTCTGTTGTAGGGAGAATGCAGTCAAAGATAATATGTAAACAAATGGTTTGTCCGTACCAGCAGATGGAATAATGTTTACATCACTGGACTCCCACTTAATCGGCCATGGTTTGGGTCCCAGATTGGCAGCTTAAAACTCACACTGGGCACATGTGCAAGTGCACCCCAAATCCTGGGAGAAGAATGGAGGAGAAAAGATTGCTGCATGGCCATCCCCCTGGGGGATGATTTCTCGTTTCTGATTCTCTGTCTCTCTCCGCTCTCTCTGTTGAGAGAGGAACGCACACACCCTATAGCAAAAATCTCTCTCAAAAATAAACACATAAATAGATGGCTTGTCTGTGTCCCAATAATGCTTTATTTATAGCAACAGACAGCAACAATTTTGGTACACAGGCTTCAGTTTGCCTGTCCTTGCTCTACTTCTTACTCATTGTAAAAACACAGTCGACTCATCTTTAAGAATTTTGTCTCCTCCTATGCTTTTAATTCATTTATTCTGTCTTATTGATTATGTGTACAACTACCTCTTAACTACAGTAGCTAACAGTCACTGGGTGAATATGAAAGACCCTTCTCCTATTTCGAGTACGATGATCTTAGGAAACGAGTCACTTCTCACACCAATCACAAGTGGAGTATCTAGGAAGTGAGCCCATATATGCATGGGTCACTGAACTCCTTGCCTGGATGGGGCATTACACCACCTGTCTCACTGTGCATTACTGTTTATAATTCCACGCTTTATTTCAGGTTGAATATTTAGAAGTATTTTACGAGTAAACAATTATTTAAATTGATTATATGGATGCAGAGTATGTGAAGTGAAATAAGCATTATGGAAAATCAAATAATGTTCATTATAACTGGAATTTATTGAATTTTTACCATTTTTATGATAAATATCTCCTTGATTTACCTACTTAATATCAAAGCGGTCCCGCCTAATAGGGGCTATTATTTTCCTTATTTCACAAGCTATGTGAGTCTTTGAAAATGTGATTTAGCTAACAACTGCTACTACTAGTATTGTAACTTAGACAATGTTATCCCAGTTTACATACTGTGAACTCTTTACTATATTAACAGAAGCAGTAGTTTAGCAAAGCCAGTGAGATTTTGAAGACTTAGGTTTGCGCAAGAAAAGATGTGTCATATACCAAGTTAGATCATCTGTGACACATCAAGTTTATCTTAGGACTATGATATATGCCACAGATATATGAGTATAAATATGTATGACTCATGACACAATTGCTGGTGCTCAGGCCAGAGTTGAGATTATGCTTCACTCAATAGACAGGGTATAAACAAATTAAGGTGGGAATCATGAGAATTCAATCTAAAAGGATCATTAAATAGTGGTAGGACTTCCAGATCCTGACTTGAGGGTCTTAAAAGGCAAAGGCTCAAAGAAAGGACAAAAATAGTAGAAGCAGTAGAATGAGTCATATTAAAGGTTAGAGAGAGAACATGGTTTGATTACATTAGATAATATGTTATAGAATGACATTCTAACAATGCCACTAACCTAGAAGCAGACTCAAAAAACACCAAGTGTCTTACTTGAGTTATTATATTACTAATTACTATTAGAAATTTATTGAAAAGCCTGCCGGTGTGACTGCCGAGAATTTCACATGTGCCTGCATGATTTTTTTTCACCTGTCTTACAATAGATCCTAACCAGGGACATGAGAATGTTGTCATTGCTTTGAAAAGTTAAGATAGTTCTGGAAATGTTGAAATATAATAGCATATAACAAAACAAGCTGTGCTATCAATTATTTAATAATACCCAAGTAATTGCATACAAGATTTAGAAATTTCACTAACATTTTAGTATAGTTACTTTATTTATTTATTTTACATTCAATCACTGTGTATCCTTACATCATACTAAATGAACTTTTCCTTCCTGAATATACTGTATATTGGTTCAATCAATATATTATCATATACATTATCAACATATAATTTTCCATTTCTGTGTCTCTCTTTTTTAAAGAATTATCTTATTAAACTATATTTATTTATTTCCTTATTTTAATTTGACCAGAGAGGGACAGAAAGAGAGAGAGAGAGCAAGAGTGAGAGTGAGAGACAGAGAGAAAGAGGGAAAGTAAGAAAGCAAGCCACCAGA
>NW_006159636.1:370887-378835 GCF_000334495.1 Tupaia belangeri chinensis
TATCTAGCTATCTATAGATAGATGTATACATACACACATACACATATATATATTATTGAGTATATATATATATATATATATATATATATACTATTATATATAGAGAGAGTGAGAGAGAGAGAGAGAGTGGGGATATAGAATGCCTGTTTTTCATTGTCTGCTTGCTTTGCTTAGCAGTAAAACTTCCATTTTTGTTGATTGTCTATCTAATACCAGGGTCTCACTGTGTTTTATGGCTGAGTAGTATTCCATAGAGTATATATGCCACACTTTCTCAATCCATTCATCTATTTGTGGACATTTGGATTGAATATAGTCCCTTTTATGCCCATCACTCATTCTGGATATTGTTTAGTTATATATAAAATGCATCAAAATATTTAAATGATCTCTCTCTCTCTCTCTTTTTTTTTTCCGAGAAAGTTATTTTTTATAGGGCACATGTACTCAGCAACTTACTGGAGAGGCAGAGAGAGAGAATGAGAAATAAGCCTCTCCCTGTCAGGGGGTTGCTCATGATGCAATCCTTCCTCCTTTACATGCCTGGCATGTTTTTCAATACACCCTATCTAGGACTTGAACCCTGCTGTCAAACATGTAGAATACAACACCTTCACCACCATGCCACCTGGCTGACCCAGTAATACAATTCATGAAAAGAAACCTCTACATTGAAGTAACAATTAATACATGTTTTAATAGCTTCTTAAAATTCTTTTAGGAAACATTTTATTTTGGAAAACTGTCAGGGATTTGGGATGGCATCTCACAACATATAGAAACTCAGGGTGAAATTATGTCACTTATATTCTACACTTTTTTTTTTTTCCCACCTTGGGTGGTGACCCTAGATCCACATTTACAATACCACTTCACCCCACTTGGAGAAATACTACGTCATGTGGCATTTTTCAGTGGGTAAGTTTGGATGTAATTAATGTGAAGACTTTCTGTATGTTGGAACTTGTTTAAGGCTGAGAGTATCTAAGGGACTTGCTGGTTATTAGAGCATGTCATAGTGCAACCAGCAGTAGGATTCGGCAAGCTTTGTGTTCATCCTGGTGCTTTCATTACTTCATTTTCTACTTTCTTTCCACTTCAGTAATCTATTTTACTTTCTCCTTTAGCAGTTTCTCTTTCAATAATGCATCTCTCTCCAGGGCATATTCTTGACTGTTCATTCATTATTTTGGTGCCCGCCATCTAAAGGTCAGGAGAATCTGTTGTCATTGCTATCATTGTTCTTTTTTTTTGGGGGGGGGAGGGTTTTGCTATAGGGCATGTGCGCTCGCCAGACAGAGAAAGATGAGAGATGGAAAGCGAGAAATCACCCCCCAGGGGGGATGGCCACGCCGCAATCCCTTCTCCTCCATTCTCCTCTCGGGATCTTGGGTACGCACGCACACGTACCAGGCATGAGTTTTAAGCCACCAGGTCCGGGACGCGAACCGCTGTCGACTACATGGGGGAGTCCAGTGACATAGACATTACACCAACTGCTGATCCCAGCTATCGTTGCTCTTGCCATGACATCCATACCTTATGATCTTAAAACTGATGATGAGACAATGACGTATAAGATTTAGCCCTTGAAAACTTTCGCACCTGTGGTAGCCTACCCATTGGCCATCATTGCTAGTAGAAGAATGTTCATCTCTCCCTTGATCTGTCCAAGTGCATTTCATTGGGTAATCCTAGAAAACCTAGCTGTGAGTATGTTGGGGAAATGCTCTTTTTATCATTCAAATTCTGTAGTACACGGGACAGTGCAAAAAGGATAAAAATAGCTGCAATGTGGACATTATCCAGCATGGCAACAGTAAGAAACAATGTAAGAATAATTTTAACACAGTTCAATCTAGTCCTGGAACTAGCAATGAAAATAAGTATTTGATTAAAGTCACATTACATGGGCGCTCGCCAGACAGAGAAAGATGAGAGATGGAAAGCGAGAAATCACCCCCCAGGGGGGATGGCCACGCCGCAATCCCTTCTCCTCCATTCTCCTCTCGGGATCTTGGGTACGCACGCACACGTACCAGGCATGAGTTTTAAGCCACCAGGTCCGGGACGCGAACCGCTGTCGACTACATGGGGGAGTCCAGTGACATAGACATTACACCAACTGCTGATCCCAGCTATCGTTGCTCTTGCCATGACATCCATACCTTATGATCTTAAAACTGATGATGAGACAATGACGTATAAGATTTAGCCCTTGAAAACTTTCGCACCTGTGGTAGCCTACCCATTGGCCATCATTGCTAGTAGAAGAATGTTCATCTCTCCCTTGATCTGTCCAAGTGCATTTCATTGGGTAATCCTAGAAAACCTAGCTGTGAGTATGTTGGGGAAATGCTCTTTTTATCATTCAAATTCTGTAGTACACGGGACAGTGCAAAAAGGATAAAAATAGCTGCAATGTGGACATTATCCAGCATGGCAACAGTAAGAAACAATGTAAGAATAATTTTAACACAGTTCAATCTAGTCCTGGAACTAGCAATGAAAATAAGTATTTGATTAAAGTCACATTACCAAGTATATGCTAAGGCTATCTTTGAATAATAATACGAGCATGACATTATATAAAATAGTTATGTAAATAGTAATACGGATTTTGATGATTTGGAAATCCACTGTGAAGTAAACTGTGGAATATGGTGAGGAAAATGATGTATGATATCAAAAGAATTTGGTAAGCATAAATGAATATGAAACACCTAAACTACAACTTTTCTCCTTGTCATGGAGCTTAAGAATTATAACTACTCTGTTTGTGAGAAACTAGTATTTATGCATAATCTAGAATATTGCCCTTTACAGCAAAGATTTGTTTTTTGTAACATGGGCAACAAATTAAATAATGACTGCAAGTATTATATATAGCACATGGAGACTAGGAGGACACAATGAATTATGCTACCACAGTTTGGGTATTAAATGGTATAAATCACAAAACATCTATCATAATATTTTTTTCTAGTACAACCATTAGTGAACTTATTTATTTACTTATTTTTGCCAGAAAATGCATGAGCTCACTGAGAGAGAGAGAGAGAGAGAGAGAGAGAGAGAGAGGAGCATCTCCCAAGGGCTTGGTTATGTTGTAATCTCTTCTTCCTCCTGTCAGAATTTGAGGCACAGCACACACATCTGCCCCACGTGTTTCTCATAGCTGATTTAAACCATGGCTGGCTGTATGAGGTCCAGCTCTCTTAACCACCAGTCCATGGGCAAACCTATTTTGTGAACTTATTTTTCACAATTTTTAAAAGGTGTCAACCTGCTTTCTTTCAGGATAGAGAGGGATAGATGAGGTGTTTCATCAGTTACCCCTTATTCTTTAGTCTGGGTACTGAGAATGGACATTGTTTCTGATACAAAATTTCCATAAAAAACACCCTAAGTTAAAAATGAGACAAATCTTGGGACCAGCAGATGGCGTAATGGTTACATAGCTGGATGACCATGTAGTGGATCACTGTTCAAGTTGTAGACCCAGTGGCTTAAAACTTACACCAGGCATATGTGTGTGTGTGTGTGAAATCACAAAACATCTATCATAATATTTTTTTCTAGTACAACCATTAGTGAACTTATTTATTTACTTATTTTTGCCAGAAAATGCATGAGCTCACTGAGAGAGAGAGAGAGAGAGAGAGAGAGAGAGAGGAGCATCTCCCAAGGGCTTGGTTATGTTGTAATCTCTTCTTCCTCCTGTCAGAATTTGAGGCACAGCACACACATCTGCCCCACGTGTAAAATTAAAAAAAAAAGAAAAATGAGAGATAAAACTTATTTGGATGCCGTTAGGTTATTGGGAACGTCATGGCGTGTTTTCCTGTTTTTCTATGCAAATAATGTGTCATGACTTTCCTGACGACTCATTATTTGCATGTTTGTGTTTTCTCTCTGACCAACAGAAAATGAGTCCAATAATCATGAAGGAAATATTCAGTTCATGTAGCTATATTTAATATAAGTTAGAGAAAATTTTCATTTTAACTTGTGATTTGTACTGAAAATATTGTTTTGATTGTCAGAGAATACAGAAATAGTAATGATTATGCTTATCTAGATATATCTATGATTTGTCATCTATCCATCTATTTTGCCTTGTCCAAATTTATCAATATATATCCAGAACTTGCACCTATTTTTTAGATCTTTTTGTTTTGTTTGTTTTGCTAAAGGGTACTTGTCCTTGCCAGAGAGAAAGACATACAGAGAGAGATGGAGAGAGAGAAAGGGAAAGTTAGAAATTACTGCCTCTCTCTCTCTCTCTCTCTCCAACAAGCACACCCTCCCTATGGTAAAAACTTAAAAAAAAAAAAAAAGCCTGGGAAAGCAGTCGAGGTTTTCATTGTGTAAAATGTGTGTCAATGCTAGACAAGTTTGTTTTAAATTCTAGTGGCATTAGCTATCATTGAGTGACTTTACATAGAATGTATTTTTGCTTCCCAAACCTCCCATATTGTAATCCTTCAGAGAAAACACCCACTTCTCTCAAATAAGAAAGCAGTCATTGAACAAGCACAGTTTTTCAATTATATATAAAGATCTTTTATTTACTTATTTCTATATTTTGGGCTACTAATTACTGTAGAAAATGAGAGATGGGGAGAGGTAAAAATATTACCAAAAAAATATTGTCATGACAGAACTCTTTACCTTAAGGATTTGAAAATTCTCTGGGGGACACCTCGCATGGTGTCTCCATTCAATTTGTTAGTCTTTGATTATGGAAGTGCTTCAAGTACTGTAAATACAGAATCAATTATCAGTCTTCATTAACTCAGATGCATTCTGCAAATTATAGCTGCCTACTTAAATTAAACCCTCTCTCTGGACCTGTTTAAAAAAAATGGCTGAATGAAGCCCCTGAATGTTCTCTTTGACTAGAGACTATCAAGAATTAGAGCACATAAGAATCAATTGGGAATCTCATTTAAAATGGAAATTGTAGAATTGCAAAGCCCCATCTCAAGAGTAATCCATCTCTGATACCCAGGAATCAGTTTCTTTCTCTATCTCTCGTCTCTCTCTATTTGTCTCTTTTCCATCTCTCTCTCCCTCTCTGTATCAACTATCCACATACTATTTAGGTGAACTAAAGACAATACTTTGAAAAAAAAAAAAGAACAAAAGAAAAAAATTCTAAATCTCTGTTATGTGTTTGTATATGCTTTGGAAGCTGCATTCTCTCTGACAAATGTTTATTCTCCTGAAATGAAAATTGGAGGCATATTTTTTAGGAAATTTTGGCAGCTAGAATATCTCCTCTGAGTGTGAAGCAAAATTGAGTATCCTATTAGGAAGAGACATTGCTAAAAAAGACACTTTATTCGTTACATCATTACACAACTCCAAAGAAACAACAGCAAATGTTCCACACGGTTTAATGATTCTTTGCTCAAAATTGTCTGGCTTACAACTACCTATCAATGTCCTTGCTTTGTATAATTTATGCAATTTTGTAAAAGATTTTTTGCCATAGGATTTTTGCACTCACTAGGGAGTTAAAAGACAGACAGAGACACTAAGAGGGAAAGTGAGAAATCAGTTCCCGGGGAGATGGCTACGCAGCAATCCCTTCTCCTTCATGGTCCTACTAGAATTTGGGGCATGTATGCATATGTGCCCAATGTGAGTTTCAAGTCTCCAGGTCCAAGACAGTAATTGCAATTGATCATGGGGGAGTCCAACACCTTAACCACCACAGCACCTACTGGCTCCTATATATGTTCCTTTAAAATAGGCACAGGATTCTCTTTTCTAAGAAAGATATTTACTATAGGGTACATGCACTCATCGATCCTAGAGACAGAGAAAGACAGAAAGCAAGAACCATGCCCCCAGAACAGATGGTCATGCTGTAATCCCTTTTCCTTCATTTTCCTCTTATAATTTTGGGCACACATACACGCATGCTCAGCATGAATTTTAAACCAGTGGCTCTGGGACTCGAACCACAATCACCTACATGGGAGTCCAATGTTGTAACCATTACGCTATTCATTGTTCCCTAATAGGCACAGGATTTCTTAGAGAGAAATAAGTACCACAACCTCTAAAACTATAGTCTCTCATCATATAAAATATTTACAGCATTACTAAATTACAAATAATAAATTGTAGTAATTCATATAGTTTAAACAATTTCAATAATCCTACTGCCCCCAAAACACATTAACATGAGCTCATTCTTTTTCTCATGCAAAATAATTGACAAAGATAATATTAGAACCTTTTTGAAGTATTTTTAGCAGAAAAATCAAACTTAGGAAGAGATTAAGGGAATCTAAAGAAAATGAATCTATAGGGAGCAAAAATAAAAGAGTTTGAAAAGTGCTTCTTTGCAAATACAATGAGACATCTCCTTAATTAACATAAAAAGTGAAAGGAAAAACAGTCCTCGAACAATGTAGCATACTCCAGATGATTTTGGGTCAGCTAATTAATTGGCTAATTAGTAACTTCTTAACAAATTTCAGTTTCACCTTGGTTTTCTTAGCCGTTGTCTAGATAGTGTCCCAGAAATGACCCACAATGTAAGTGCACAGCTGTGGAGAAATGTTTCCATAATTTTTGTGTGTGTGATCATCCAGCTTTAACTATTTTCCAAGAAGAAAGGTGCTAGCTACATGTGGTCCACAGAGCAGAGCTATGGCTAATTTGCCCTGAGATATGCTTCGAACAGAAAACACAAATCAAATTCGAAAGCTTAATTATGCAAAACAAGACGCACAAACTACCTCATGAATAACTTTGTAGCATACAGAATGTATAAGATTTTGAGGGCCAGCCTGAGGTGTGGTGGTTAAGGTAGCTGGATCCCACATGGTTAGCTATATGGTTCGAGTTCAGACATGCAGCTTGAGAAACATGGTAGGCACTGTATTATGTCCGATATCCCAAGGAGGAGGGAGAGATGGAGAAGGGATTGCAGCATGAACATTCCCCATGAGGGCTGCCTTCTCTCTCTCCATCTACCCAGTGAGTTCACATGCTGTCTGACAACAATAAATAAAAAGAAACTAGAATATTTTAAGATACATCTGATTAAATAAAATACATTATTATAACTAATTCTTCCATTTCTTTTTACTTTCTTATTAGAACTGCTAGGACACATAAAACTGCATTTGTTCCTTGCATTAAATTTCTTTTTCTCATTTGGTTCAGCCTTCTGGAGATATAAGTAGCAAATAAAAAGTTGTGTGTGGGCAAGATGTCACACTCGATGTTTTTTTTTTTTTTTTTTTTTTGAGAGATTTTCACTGTAGGGCACGTGCACTCGCCAGACAGACAGAGAGAGACATAGAGACAGAAAGCGAGAAATCACCCCCCAGGGGGGATGGTCACGCTGCAATCCCTTCTCCTTCATTCTCCTCTTGGGATCTTGGGCACGCACGCACACGTGCCTGGCATGAGTTTTAAGCCACCGGGTCCGGGACACGAACCGCGGTCAACTACGTGGGAGTCCAGCAACACAGCCATTACGCTAACTGCTGGTTCCCACGCTCGATGTTTTGATTCCCGTATAGATTGTGAAATGAGGACCACAGTCAAGCTACTTAACAGGTCTATCATTTCACCAAATAGATAAAAAATTGCTGGGTTAGTTAGTTATTAGTGATGAGAACACTGAAGACCTACCCTAGGCAGAATTTCAGGCATACAATTCACTATGATTAACTATGTAGTCACCATGAATGCATTAGATCCCCAAAATTTAGTCATACAGCAGAACTGAAAAAATACAGCAATGTTTCCATAGAGGTTATGTCAGAAAGGATCCCCTTTTCTGTCATAATTTGAACTGATATTGACAACACCTCCAGACATATTCTTTATCCTTTCTATCATTTTTCAATTCCTTATTTATTTATTTTTATTTTATTATTATTATTATTATTATTATTATTATTATTATTATTTAGGT
>NW_006159636.1:379943-395712 GCF_000334495.1 Tupaia belangeri chinensis
CAACTACTCTGAATATGCTGATACAGTAATAGTTTACAGGGGCCAGCAGATGGCATAACAGTAACATTGCTGGACTTCCACATGGCTAACCACAGCTCGATTCCCAGACTTGGAGGCTCGAAATTCACTCAGGGAGCACATGTGTATGTGTGTGTCCAAGATACTGGGGGAGGATTGCGGCTTGCAAAGCACCCCTGGGGAGCAATTTCTTACTTTCCCTCTCATTATTTCTCTCTCTCCTGTAAAAGCATGCACCATAAGGCAAAAATCTCTAAAAAATGCTTTCCAAGTCTCTGGTCCTGGCAAGATGGAGGGCTTTCTCTTTCTCGTCCTCTTTCTCTTCCTCACCAGCAGCCCTCTGAGCATAATTCAGCCAGACCCAAGCCCTGGGGCAACGCCCACACAAGTCCAGGATCAGCTGTATGGCTTCTAGTGCTGCAGTTCAGTTTGCTACCAACTGTGTTGCCAGGCTTGGTCCCAACACTTTACGCCTGCCTGAGCCTTGTGCAGTAGTTCTCACACTGTGCTATGAATGTCTTACCTCGTGCCTGCCTTTTACTCTTCTTAAAGACCTGATGAGTGTCTTGTTCATCACTATCTCTTAGTACCTAGCACAGAACTTACTGCATCATAGTTGCTCATGGATACTTGCATAGCAAATTACCACATAAGCAAAATAATGAATGCCCAGGACACTATATTCACTAGGAGCTAGCATGCCTCATTCACTAAATGAAAAGAGAAATCATGTATGAAAAGCTTCTGCATCGGTGGTCAGGGGATGTCCTTAACCCAGTGCCTGCTTGTGGAGCTATGCCAGTAAGACTGTGCTAAGTTGGACTACATAATGCCTTTTGTCTTGTTATTAAAGCAGACGCTGTCCGGGTTGAGTGATGCTTTAGAAACAGCACACCTGTGGTTCTGCAGGTGAGGGTGGTAGCAGCAGATCAGAGGAGGCACAACGACAGGCAAGTCCAGCCCTGCTCGTTGGCAGTTAGTAACTGGACCTTGTGTTCCATGCTGTTTTCACAAATCCGATCACCACTCTGTCTAGCACTGTCTCATACCTGTGCCTTTTCATTTGCCTTTTCGTCCTGCCAGTTCATCCACGTTGGACCAATTCCCAAAATTGAAACATTCTCAATCTTTAGTGATCTTATTTATTTTTTTCTACCTCAAGGAAATACTCAGTCTGTGCCTTTTTCTATAGTAAATTAGCTTATTAGTGACCTAGTGTTGAGAACATTTCCGTTTTTAACCCCCCGAATAAGCACTTTGTAAAGTTGTAATGAATTTTACCTCCAAGAGACTGCTTTTATTACAGTACCGAAATAATGTAGACTGCAAAGTTAGATAACAATAAGATTGGCAAAAGGTTTTGGATGAGTTCTTTGAGCTGATTAAACTGGGCCACGTGTTTTATGAAGCTCATTTCACATTGGTATGTGTTTCGTCTACTTAGTCAGGTAACAATTGCCTAGTTTAATTGCATCAGTACGTGCTTCTCTGATAGGGCAAGCAGAATATGCCTTCAGCAAGAAAAATGTCTCAGCATGTTTGTTTGTTTTATTTGACATTCAAGGTTATTGAAAGAAAGTACATGTGAAGTGTTACTATAATAACTACTAAGAGTTTTATTTTGTTTTTTTTTTTTTGAAAACTTAATTCAGGATATATGGCCATTCTTATATTTAATAAACTGGTATTATGTTGAAAGTAACATTAAAATATTGTAAAAACAATGTAAACTATAGAGCAATAATGAAATTCCACCATTCTTACATTTAGGGAACTGGAGTGTATTATGTTGAAAGTAACATTAAAATATTGTAAAAACAACGTAAACTATAGAGCAATAATGAAATTCCAAAGGAGACGAATTTTTGAATATTGAGTCATAAGTTACATTGCCTAAAATAAGCTTTATGTTGTTCTAGAAGTCTTTTGCTGTTTTTTTTTCTTCTGTTGCCATTATCATGGAACCAAATAGTCTTCCCACGAAGAAATGAAATATTAGTGTGTATTATGAAACATTTTTATGATCTAGGTTTACTGCAATGCATCATGTTATAAATACCAATCATTTGTCTTATTACTATTTTTCTTTTTTTTTTTTTTGTAATGCATCATGTTATAAATACCAATCACTGGTATTATTACTATTTTTTTTTTTGTCTCCTAATGCATGTATCAGCTATATAAAGATTTTACTAAATAAAAAAAAAAGAAAAGATTCCTGCATGGTTTCTGCCTTCCTCTTTGAAGATACCTCCAGGGGTAAAATAGTGTAGGGGGGAAAGGGAGAATAAAAAATGTAGGCAATTAAGCTTGATTTCTTTTTTACCTTGTGTCTGAAGATCAAAGTGAATATTCAAGGATGACCCTGGGTGAAATGAAAATGGAAACCAGTGTGTCCTGGGAAGTACTGCAGAGAAGGTGTAGAGAGATACTGCAGAAAAGAGGTAAACACCAGGGAACACGCTTCATTGCTCATCGCTCCAGCAACAAACAAGTAGATTGGACAGACGACACTGTCTGGGCCCCTATTCATTTATTTAACCAACAGGCAGTGAGTGTCAACTATAGATGAAGCATTGGTCTAGACACTGGGAACCCACCAAATGGACAAACTAGAAGTAATAGCTCCTGTCTCACTAAGGCTAGATTTTCCCATCTGAAGGAGACTGAAAGTTAGCTAAGCAGCACTTCCTGACCCAGATCAGAAGCTGTATGGTGATAAGAATCATGTATATATGGCTTCCTACCAGGTGCCTGTATGAGTTTGCTTTCTACTTCATAATGTGCAGTTTGCACGGCCAATTAGCATATTTTACCATCCAGAATATATCATGCGCACTTATACTAAATAGTTTCTCTTTATAATTCCAAGTTGTAAATCATGGTAGGATGACCTGATTTTTAGTCATAGTCCTAGTAGTTAGCTATAAGCTGCTTGACTTAAGTTGCTGCTTAGTTTTTCTTTAAAATATGTATGGTAGCACAGTAAAATACAGCTTTTACTGAGTAGGTTGGGATAAAGATCATTCCATAAAAATGATCTTCCTCAGGGGCAGGAATACACATGGACTATTTAATAATTTCACAAGGGAGGAAAAGTCAGTCTTCCATTCTATTTTATAATAATTATAATGAAGGGGATAATAAAGACCTCTTTTTTTTTCTTATTTTACCTTTTGTGAATAAATAGTAATTTAAATTTCCTTCATAAAAATATCTCATTTGAAAGTCCAGAGTTCTCTTAAATTTTGCTGTCTGATCGCATGCATTGGGAAGCTATTATTTTCATTGTGAGGGTTGACAGGCACATAAAGACCAGCTTGTCTCCTCTTATTCCCCTCTTGCCCTCTTTCCTCCATAAGTATTCTACTTTCTCTTACTATTGTAGGCTCTGGAGGGACCTCAGGTTCACTGAGCCAAATTTCATGAGACACCTGTTAAAAAATTTCTCCCTCACATCTCACAGAAAGGGAAAAAACCCACGGGCCATATTCTGTTATAATTCAACTCTGTCTGACAAATGAAAACATTTTAAAATATGAGCTTTTAAAATGAATGTGAAGAAGCAATTAATAAATGCATATTGAGGCATTTCTGCAGATAAATATTATTTTAATGAAAGACAAGGTGAATGCATCTTCACTACTAATTAATGACCTACATAGGAAAAGACTGGCTTTTACTGGGCTCTCTAATCAAAATAGACTTCCTCAATCTGTGAAAAATTTTAACATTTGTGTGGAAGCTTGCTGTCTTTGGATTCCTCACCTAGCTTTTAATGGGGAAGTAAAAGATAAGAGGAGGTAGGATTGCCATGCCGTGTTGATATATATTAGGATGTAAAGGACAATAGCAAACACACACACAGAAAATCACTAGACATTAAGCAGACAACAGGAAGAGGGAGAAGAAGCATGTGTGTGAATTATGCTGGCGAAGGTCCACAGTGAAGAGAGAGGATCTGATAATAAAACTGAAAATTAAAATTAAAGCATGAGTCCAGTTTGTTTCTGTAACGGCTATGCAAATGATAGGTAATAAAAATGTCCTTAAAGTTAGAAAGGTAAATGAAATACTCAACACTTCCAATAAAGGCAGGAAGAGACCCTCGACATGTTTTAAGATTTAAAATCCAATGATTTCGGGACCAGCAGGTGGCATGGTGTTTAGGGTGCTGGACACTCCCACATGGCCGACCAGTGTTCGAGTCCTGAATCTGGTGGCTGGCTTTCTTTCTCACTTCCTCTCTCTCTCACTCTCACCTTCTGTCTCTCTCTGGTCAAGTTAAAAAAATAAATGAATTAAAAAATAAAATATTTTTAAAATATCGAATGATTTCATTCCTTCTTATGATAATAAAGCTGGCTTTCTAAATAGTTTTGTATGGAAAGATGAATCGGAAATAAGGATACTTCCATAATTATTTTCCAGTTCTCTCAGTTCCACACTCTAGGTATTGACTATCTAAACCCATTAATTTTAATCTGGTGATTCTATTGAAATCCTCGTCTTAAAAATGCTAAAACATTATGGCTTGTAATATCACAATTTATTATTTTGTAAGGTCACAGTAAACATATGTGAGTAGAACTCATGATAAATAAAAATGTTGTTCTTTGATAACATTATAGACTCCATCTCTAAAACTATATTGGATGTTCTTCCATAATATGCAAAATACTTAAGCATGATTACTGATTCATAAAGTAAGAGTTTGACTTAGGAATACCTCCTTATTTTACTTTTTGATTCTAGTACTTAAATACTTGTCCAGGGTGCTAATTCAGGAAAGAAAAATTTGGCCTGGACAAAATTGTAATTCTAACTATTTAAATATTGCCATACTCAAAAATGTGGTAGCAGAATGTTAAATGCATTTTTTCTCTTAGATTCTATTAAAATATGCCTACTTAAATGTAGTCAATAATTCTGCTGGGGTTTTGCGGGGAGATTTTTTGCTATAGTGCATGTGTGCTCACCCAAGAGACAGAGAGACAAAAAGCAAGAAATGACCTCCCCACACACAGGGGAATGGCCATACTGCCAGTCTTTCTTCTTTCTTCTCCTCCCAAGATCTTGGGGCATTTTAAGACCCTGGATTTGAGACTCAAATTATGGTCTAGTAACTGTTACGCTATTTGCTAGCCCTTGTTCTGGATTTTTAAAAATTAATTTATTTTTATTAATATCACTAGTCTGTTACAGTAACTGAAGAAAGGAAAACTACTCTGATCTTTTGAAACTTTTCTTAGAGGGAGAAAGTTGACCTCTTATAGAACCAGGTCTCTTCATAATTATCCTCTCTCAATTTCCTCACATGTGTATGTGTTTTGCATCTTTCCATAAGATTATAAAGCTCTTTTCAAGGAAGTAGATTGCTTCCATTTCCTCAAGAATTTAAGGAAAGGGAACCAGCAGTTAGCGTAATAGCTATGTCGCTGGACTCCCACGTAGTCGACCGTGGTTCGCGTCCCGGACCTGGTGGCTTAGAACTCACGCCGGGCGCGTGTGTGTGTGCCCAAGATCCCGAGAGGAGAATGGAGGAGAAGGGATTGAGGTGTGACTATTCCCCCAGGGGGGTGATTTCTAGCTTTCTGTCTCTCTGTCTCTCTCTGTCTGTCTGGCGAGCGCACGCGCCCTATAGCGAAAACCTCTGGGAAAAAAAAAAAGAATTTAAGGAAGAACTGAGGGGGACCAGCAGTTGGTGGAATGGCTATGTCACTGGACTCCCACGTAGTTGACTACGGTTCGAGTCCCGGACCCGGTGGCTTAAACTCACGCCAGGCGCATGTGCCCAAGATCCCAAGAGGAGAATGGAGGAGAAGGGATTGTGGCATGGCCATCCCCCCTGGGGGGTGATTTCTCACTTTCTGTCTCTGTCTGTTTTGTGAGCGCACGTGCCCTATAGCAAAAACCTCTCCAAAAAAAAAAAAAAAGGAACCAAGGACTACCCTGATTTCAAAATAAGGATTTACGTTCTCTTGACTTCTCAAGAAATTTTAGGCTTTTTGTTCAAAACAGTGGATACTGTAAGTGATTATAGCAAATCGTAAATAAGTTTCACCAAAGGAAGTCACACATTTCATTTTGAAGATGAGCTCTAAGGAGTATTCTTGTTTTTGAGACAGTAGGGCATTTTTTTAAAGGCTATTTTTTTTCCAGGCAGGCGTTCATTTCTTCTACAACATTGAAAAAAATTGCAGTGTAACATCTTGCTCTATACGAATGCATATGTGCATGAATATATATGTGCATGTGTGTGTATTATATGCATAAGCTATAATATGCATCACAATATCACTTTGGTTTTCTTTTAGATTCTTTGCCTTCATTTTAATGAAGGAACCATTTCAAGCAGTCCAAAATAGTCACTTTTTAAACTTCATTGAAATTCTACTGTTTCTTATTACTCTCATTTCTCTATGCCAAAGAACATTTTTAATTAAGGCTATATGCATCCAGGGTCATTAATAATCTGCAGATTAATTACCGCCATGTGATTGTAAGATGGCTACTTCGGAAAGGTTATAAATTATGTTTAAGCTCTAAATGCTAGGCCATTCAAACTGAATGAAAAAACAGTAGGGGCTGATTACCTGAGAAAATGGAGGAAAACGGAAGGTAAAACGATAAATAGTTAAAAACGGAATGTTACTGAAGAGAAGCTAGGTTAACCATTTTAGCAATTATACAAATTAACGTGGTACACTTTAGATGTTTGTGCAAAATTTCATTGAAGTTAGAATGGCTTACTTTTTATCGGGGAATAAGCTACATTATGTTTCAGTAACAAGCAACAACAGAATCTCAGTGGAATTGTGATCAAAGTTTCTTGCTTATACTGTGCCATCAGATTGAGTGAAGTGCCCAAAGAGTTGACTTCTGATTGACGGCTCAGCATTCTGGACTGCTTTAATCTAGTGGCAAGCCCCTAGCCAGATGCTCTATCAGGGTCAGTAGGTGGTGTGGTGGTTAAGGCGCTGGACTCCCACATGGCTGACTGTAGTTAGAGTCCCAGGCCTGGAGGCTTTCACTCTCTCTCTCTATTTGGAGAGTACATGTGTCCTATAGAAAATTAAAAAAAAAAAAATCTTAAAAAGAAAAAAGGAAAAAGATGTGTTACCATGACCAATGCGAAAGGAGAACAGAGAACGTTGTAACTTGTGTTCACACTTCATTGCCCAAAAGAAAATACATGATGATACATGTTTCAAGGGTGTGGGGAAGTGGTATACCCCTCTGCTCAGAATAAAAGGATGTGCATTATTAGAGAGTATCGTTAAATACCACAATTTAAAAGAACTTTATTAAGAGTCACATTATTTTCATATTATAATCAGGAGAGCCAAAACAGTATACAATCACAACATTTTAAACTGCATTTCTCTCCTCGAAAAAAAAGATAATAATAATTAGACTATTCAGATGTGTTTCTAACACATTTCCTTTGTCCACATGGAAGCTGAAAGTATTAACTTGTATTTAACCACCCCTAAAAAATACATTTGTTCTCGAATGAAAACTGACCTACAGAAGTTACCTTATTAAAAAGAAAACTGACAGATAATGATTGTTCTACTAATTATTTTCTCAAATTAGCGTTGGTTAGTACAATGAAGGTCAATGGATGCTAAAGATAGAATTTTTTTTCAGTTTAGAAAAGTTAGTCTTCTCTTAGCTAATAAATCAGAGGAAAACATGAGGCACAATTTTAAAAGTGCTTAAATGTTGAGCAAGAACTTGAGATTAAAGATCTGTAATTTGGCTACCTATTAATTATAGATGAAACCTGACAAAATATGTCAAAATTATAAGTAAATTGGAACAAAAACTCATACATTAACTTTTCCAAGAAGAAGCCAATTACATAGTTTAAAAACCTTAAGTGTGTATATGTGTGTTCTTTGGGTTTCATGACATGATGCTCAAACATGAACGGATGACTTAAGCGCCACACTAAGAATAAAAATAGAAAGATAAAAGGACAAAGGAGGAAAAAAAGGAAAGCAAAGCAAAGAAAGTCTAGGAGGTTGCAAGTGGGAAAAAAGGAAAGCAAAGAAAGTCTAGGAGGTTGCAAGTGGTGTCAGATGTCACTTTCAGCGTTGTCTTTGAATACTCTATCTTCTTTGGTTCCTTTTGTTTTAGAAAATGTCATGTACCATGAAGTGCAGCTTTGCTCTAGTTTTACTGCCTGTCACAGTCACAGTTGACAAAGCCAGTCTTTCTGCCACCCGTCTGAGTTCAACTATACTGCTGACTTCCTCACAAGTGTGGAAAATTTATTGCAAAGCAAGGTGCACTTTATGCTTACAGCTACTGCAGCAGGGCTGATAATAATATACTGACATAACCCCAACTAACTGCTGCATATGACAGAAGCGAGTAAAATCTCAAAGCCCAGTGCAGCTCATAGTGTATGTGAGGGTTCGGTCGAGTAAATAGTCCTCCATTGCTTTGGTGAAATCTTTCATCAGCAACCATAATTCCCAGTGCGTATCTTAGAGTACTCATCTTAACAAGGAGGTAAACAGTTTTGTGTGTGTATGATTTGAAATACATATCTAGCTATTTGAAAGAAGATCGGAGTAGAAAATAGAAAATCGAACGCTTCTTTTATCATGTAGATCAATTGAGAGTGTAAATATCTCAGATTTGTAAATATCTCATGTTCGCTTCCCTGCATGTAGTTCTGTAGTCTGATATTCCATAAGTCTTAAATAAGTAAATATTAGTCGTATCTTTTCCAAGCACAATTAAAGGCTTATAATAAACAACCAATACAATATTGAGATTTGGCATTACCGATATCCCCTAAAGTCCTATATCAATGTTGGAAACATATGAAGTACCCCATAAATATGTGATATCTCCCTATTGCCAGACTTTATATACGAGGTTTTCAAATTTAAGACTGAAAATACTGGAAAGTTCTTTTGTCAAAAATGACTACTTATGGACACAAGTGACATAAAATTATTATTTGATTAATATAAAATACCAAAGGAAGGTTTTGAGTACCTAATATTTCTGTAATTTGACAATATGTAGTTTTGACTTAATATTATCAATCATCCAAAATAGCAAAAGTAAAAAAAAAAAAAGGTATTTTAATTCATAGTCAAATTTCACCCTGTTATAGAACAATATACTAATTTAGCTTTGAGATCCTGATGTGAATATCTATGTGTGATTCCCTTTCTGCAGTGTTACTATGTCTCATTTAAATGTCTTCTCTGTTTTACTGACAAACAACTGGGTTTATTATGGAGGCTTGAGTAGTGCATCTTTATTTTTCAAAACCACTGTGAACATCCACCTGGTAATAAAGAAGGCAACTGAAATTGTAGTACAGGTAAGGAGAGGAAGGAACTGATTTGCGTGCTCATAAAGGAAAGCTATATTTTTAGAATTATTTAATTTTATTATCATTATTATTATTTTGTCTGACCTCAGAGAGTTGGGGACAGGGAAGTGAGAAAACAAGCTGCCAGATCCAGGACTCAAACCGCAGTGGTCAACGTGTGAGTTCAACTCCTTAACCACCAAGACACCTGCCAACCTCCGAGGAAGCAATTTTAGGAGATGGCTGCAAAATGTAGACAGACTAGAAATAATATAAACATGCTAATCATTCTTTAATTGAGTAGCTGATTAGAGGATTGTTTGCATTGGTTGACCTTCCCCCCCTTGCCCATCAGGGAGAAAAAGGGAGGCACTTAATTTATTGTTTAAACACACTGTAACCAGGACTTATCAGGATGGACTTAGAGGTCCTCTCCTCTCAGTTTGGTTGAACATTAGACAGATACTAAATACCCTGATCTCCCTTTTCTTAGAACATTTACTTGAAAACTTGCAATCAAAAATTCATTTTCTTATTTGAGCTGTAGCTCTTACCCAGCTTGGTAATGTATTTCCTAAGCACATGAGCCACCCATCCATCCATTTGAAATGTAATCATCGGGGCCAGCAGGTGGTATAGTGGTTAAGGCGCTGGGCTCCTACATGGCCAAACCCAGTTCAAGTCTTGGACCTGGAGGCTTGAAGAACACACCAGGCATGTGTTTGTGCCCAAAATCCCGGAGGAGAATGGAGAAGGAGGGATTGTGACATGGCCATCCCCTTTGGAGAATGATTTTTCACTTTCCTTCTCACTGTCTCTCTCTTTGTCTCTCTCTGGCAAGCATATGCACACTATAGCTAAAAATCTATAAAGAAGAAAAAAGAACTGTTATCACCAAGAAATGTAGAACTCCTACCTCTTGGTCTCTGTGGGAGCATAGGAGCCTAACATCAATAAGTCACAGCAGGGCTGGCTCCATGGTGCCATGGTAACACGCTGTTCAGGAAGAGCTGCATTTGGTGCAGCCACCACAGTTAGAATCCCTGTCCCAATTAGCCTGAAACATGGTGCGGGTCCATGTGAGTTCCCAAGATCCAGTGGATGAAAGGAGTGGAGGAAGGGTAACACAGCAGGTCCAGACTCTGTGAAGGGTGCTCCTCCATTTCATGGTCTCGGTCTGCTTCTTTCTCTTTTATGCACCATATGCCCACATGTTCTATCATGAGGAAAAATATATTAAATGAACAATAAATAAGTAAGGAGCAATTAGATAAACAGACTTCTCCAGCACATTAACCAACTCCCCTCATGTAATATATTCTTGTACTTTTCCATTAGGTCACTGATGTGTTTAAAAATCATCCCTCATTTTGTTCTAGTCGAGTTAAATGTAAGTTCTCTGATTACAATTGTTTGGCGAAGTCTGCTTATTTAACTGCGGTGGTAAAATTTATTTATTTACTTATTTATTTAAAGAGTTATTAAGGAGCTACAAGGTTTATGGTCCCAGAAATATACTAAATTACATCACCACCTACTCTTTATCTCATTTGTTATCTTTCTTCCTTTTTTTCCAAAGTTAGAATTATTAGCATTCAGGCTGCCTCATTTCCGTTCCAAGTAAAATAGATAGAACAACTCTCTTCTTTTTTTAACTTCATCATTATTTTAAACCAAGTCTCTCTCTATTTTTTTTTATTATTTTTGATCTTTAAGTAAGGCTATGGGATGTGGAAGTTTATCAGGAAATACGTATGAGTACATGCCTGAAGGCAGTTTAAATGAGGAAAGCAATTTGAGTTCCTCAGACCTGACCTAAAATGTGTTGCATAAAATACAAATTAGTTAACCCACTTAGAAAAGAGCTCATTGACACAGAGTCTGAGAAGCATGAGTCTGGGAGTGTACGGAAGCTGAGGTTCAGCCTCAGAAACAGATCTTGGTCAGAGAGTTGTCAACCAAAGTCAGGATCCTCTAGGATAAACTGTGAAGTAGTTGAAAGCAGATTGCAAGATCTCTTATTTCAAGATTATCCCCTTACCTCTTCCTCCTTATCATAATTACTCTGGCTAAAGTCTTTATTTCAGCGAACTCATAAAACCACATTACTAAGTTTATCACCTTATTTTTACCAAGTCTCTACCCCAATCTAACGTTTGCCTGTTCCAGTCCCTTTCCTCCAAGATCTGCTTACCCGTGATTTAATCTGATAAGTTTTTTGTTTGTTTGGTTGGTTGGTTTTTTTTGGAGAGGTTTTTCCGCTATAGGGCGCGTGCACTTGCCAGACAGCTGCTTACCTGTGATTCAATCTGATAAGTTTTTGTTTGTTTGTTTGTTTGGGTTTTTTTGGAGAGGTTTTTCCGCTATAGGGCGCGTGCACTTGCCAGACAGACAGAGAGAGACATAGAGAGAGAAAGTGAGAAATCACCCCCCAGGGGGATGACCACACCACAATCCCTTCTCCTCCATTCTCCTCTCAGGATCTTGGGCACGCACGCACATGCGCCCGCCGTGAGTTTTAAGCCACCAGGTCCAGGACGCAAACCGTGGTCGACTACATGGGAGTCCAGCGACATAGCCATTACACTAACTGCTGATTCCCTCAATCTGATAAGTTTTGTGAACAGTGAGCTAATTAAGTTGCCCTTCAACGTACCACAATTGTGATTTAATAGGTAGATCTGGAGAGAGAGTTAACACAAGGTGATGTCTTGTGATAAACGCAGGACAGCTAATACTTCCAGTTTTGGCAGCAGAATTATTCGTAATATGTCCTTTTACACTCAAAAGTGTCCCAATCTGGAAAACCAATTTCAATGACCAACCTCATGTTTTCCAAAAATAGTTTGGATGATGGAAGTGTCAGATACAGGTGGAGGTTCTTGTGAGGGAGAAGACAACCAAATTCCAGGGCTTTCAAAATTACAACACACTGGGAGTTACCCGGGGTCATTCACATTTACATTTGTGGCCCTGATGAATTCAATATTTTGGGGGTCTCTTTCTTAAAGTTCTCAGATTTGAGACAATATTGCTTTTTACCTTAGAATACTGCCCTGACAACAGGTTTTAGAGGACTTCCAGCAAATTCTCAGAAATCGGAGTATTCAGATTTATCTGACTTCCTCCCAGAGGAAGAATGACATACCTGATTTCCTTATAGAGGAAGATAAAAATTGTAACTTGCACAAGCAAATAGGACAACACAAAATAAGTATTGCAATTTTTATTTTTAAAATGCAAATTACTTTCCTTAATGTCCTTCTTCAGACTCTCCTGGATGGGTGAGCAATGAATTCTTGTTGGAACATTCACTTTGCATGCCAAGTGATATATGTGATCAAATGTATAAAAGAAATCGAAATAAAACGTATAAAAACAAACCAAAACAAAATGTTAATTACTGCTGAGCATTTTTCTAAATATTTTACTGATTTAATTGCAGCAACAATTGTATGAATATTAGCATTCTATTCATTTTATAAATGAGACAACTGATGCAAACAGAGGTTAAGTGTCACCCACAGTCACTAAAACTGTGTAAACTGGAATTCACATGTAAGTAGTTTTATGATCTAAAACACCATCCTGTACTTCTAATTAAGAGAGGAAAGATGGAGAAACAGAGTAAGAGAGAGAAAAGGAGAGGGAAATTGATTTTGCTTTTATCTATAGTAGATACGTGACCTGTACAGGACTCGTGCTATGTCTGAATGTCCACTCTTCTCCCATCTCTGAGTTGCACAGCCTCTTCTCGAGCCATGCTCTTCCATTCCCACCTAGCTCTAGTTTCTGTGTTATCTTGTGTTTGGCCTCCAGGGAAGGCTGTCAATCTGTCAGTTTCATTCATGTACCACTTGTGGCTGGATCTCACTGAGTCCAGATTCTCTGGAGCTAAGGACAAAGGGAGATGAGATCATTAGAAGGGTATGGCCTCAGAGTAGACTGTCAGAGCATGGTAAGCACATGTCAATTGTCACGATTTCTGTCCATTATTTCAATAAGAACTTTGTCATCTTCCTCTGCTCCATAATTGTGTTTTTCAGCCTTTTATGTACCAATATCTTCAGAATCTGGAAACTTGAGGAAGGGAATAATGGAAACCCAGAGTGAAAGGTTATTCAAGAATCCATATGGTGTCCAGCAAGACAGGCTAAGTATGGTCTATGGGAACTATCAGAAATGACCTCATGAACTCTGCCCATTGCTTTTTTTTTTTTTTTTTTTGGAGAGGTTTTTGCTATAGGGCGCATGCACTTGCCAGAAAGACAGAGAGAGACACAGAGATAGAAAGCGAGAAATCACCCCCAGGGGGGATGGCCACGCCACAATCCCTTCTCCTCCATTCTCCTCTCAGGATCTTGAGCACGCACACACATGCACCCAGCGTGAGTTTAAGCCACAGGGTCTGGGACTCGAACCGTGATCGACTACATGGGAGTTCAGCGACATAGCCATTACGCTAACTGCTGGTTCCTTTCTATTTCTCTTGAATAAGTACATAGTAATCTGTATCTTCTCATAAAATAGGTTAGTTTTAATGTAGTCATCCTCCTTTCATCCTTCTATTATAAAGGGATCTTCCAAAAATTTAGAAAAAAAATGTATATTATGAAAAAAAAAGCATGTTTGGATTTCCATTAATTTGCGCCAATATAAGCTCATACCTTAATTCCAAATTTCCATGAACTTTTGGAAGCCCCTTGTCTATCTTCCTCATATATTAATAGTCTATCCACAGGTTGAAATAAAAATATGCGGCCAGGGTATATATGGATTTATATAAGATAATGGGGCTTCTGAGCTGTATGAGCCAACTGAAAGGAGAACTCAAGGTAAAATAAATAATCCCTAAGGATTTATTTTGACAAATCACACATTCATAGTCGATGTTTCTCTAATTTGATGCAGATATAAAAATAGATGTGTCACATCATTTATTGACATCCTTGCTCTTTGGTTAATCCACCAAAATGCAAACTGTAAAGGCAGAGAGTTCTTGCCCTCCTGTGCCTAATCACATCTGACACCAGAATTTCCAGCCAAATGAATCATGACTGGCACTCCCCATAACTGCTTCTAAACTTGTCAAGTTTTCTAAGACACCAGGGGATGCCAGGCAAGTTTCAGGGCAATGCCCATCAGAGGGAAGGTCACCTACTGAAGGATGACAGTGTTTTGAAGTCTCCCTAATCTTCAAAAGAAGAAAAATGATGAGAACTGGAACAAAAACTCAATATAAACATAAACCAGTCAAAGACATCCATAAGAAAATCATCTTAAGCTACAAAGAAAGGAATGATCACTATAGGGACCAAAACATACAACAAATACTTTGACTTGATAAAGTTTTTGAAAACGTTCAATATTGCTAGATATATTTGTGTACAAAGAGTGAGACCTCAGAAATATAATCAGATTCAATTGATCCATGAATAAAGGATAGAACATGATTAGGGGATGAGTACTTCAGGATTTGAATGTTCGGCACATCATAAAAAATGTTAACTAGGTCTCAATAGAAAGGCAGTAAAATGACAGTTAAGAATTTAGGCACTGAAAACATGACAGACTAACACTTTAATTATGATTCCATCATTTACTGGCTTATATCTGTATTTTCAGAATGCAGTTAATAACAGAATTTCTTTCAGAGGGGTTTTGCAAGGGTTAATTTACAAATGTACTCAACCAAAAACAATATAAGTAGCATCATTCTTATTATAATAAAGTGTTGCATGTATTTTAATAATCTTTTTTATTTTATTTATTTATTTAAAGGGATTTTTACTATAGAGCACATGCATTCACCAGAGAGACAGATAGAAATCATCACCCAGGGGGGAGAGCCACACTGCAGTCCCTTCTTCTTCATTCTCCTCTTAGGATTTTGGGCACGCTTGCACATGTGCCTGGCATAAATTTTAGCTAATGGGTCTGGGACTTGAACAGTGGTTGACTACATAGGTGTCCAATGATGTAACCATTACAGCATCCACTGGTCCCTTTTATTTTGATTCACATATATTCACTATATATCTTTTTTTTTTAATTTTATTTAACTTTATTTATATATTTATTTTAATTTGACCAGGGAGAGACAGAGTGAGAGAGAGAGAGGGAAAGTGAGAAAGCAAGCTGCCAGGTCCAGGACTTGAACCATGGTTGGACATATGGGAGTCCAGCGCCCTTAACCACTGCCACCTGCTGGCCCCTCACTATATATCTTCACAGTGTGCGACATTGCTCTTTCTAGCACAAATACGGTGCATCTCAGTCAGGAAAAATACATTATCATATACATTATCATCAGCAAATTACTTCAAGTATTAACAAAGTAATATTGCTGTGACTTTAAAAATATTTAGACTGAAAGGACATTGTCGTTCTCTTATTCTTTTCATTTTT
>NW_006159636.1:395983-404889 GCF_000334495.1 Tupaia belangeri chinensis
ATATATATATATATTCTTTATTCAAGACTGAGTACGTACATGCATATGTCAGTGAGTGAGATGGACAAAGAATACCCTCTACAGGGTGATCACACCACGATTCTCTTCTTCCAGTCCTTCAGTCCATCACATCCTGGCCACATGAGCATGTACCTGGAATGTTTAGGCTGGTCTCCTGGGGATTCAAAACAGCTGGAGATTCAGACCGTTCCTGCCATTTGGGATCTGGCCTCTCAGACCAGTGTTTCACTACTGCACCATGAAACTAGCCCTGTTTTATTAATTTTTCTATCCTACTGAAAGGAAGCTTCCTCAAAGATAGTCATGCAGTCAAATCTTAACTTTTGGTTTTGGTGCTGGTTTTGTGCATATTTTCAGATATATTATAGATGTTTCAAATGTTTGCTTAAAAGAAGAGATGAACAACAGCATTTTACTATGTAGGTATTTGGTATTATAAAGTGACGTGTAACAACGAAGTGAATAATTCAGACCCGTTTTCTAAATAAATATTTTAAATTTGACTTAAACCACAAAAATAGCAGTAAATGTTCAAATAGAAGGTTTTTTCTTCTTGGGTTCTGAGTCTTTTTTTTTTTTTTTGCCATAACATTAAGTTTTTGGCAGCTGATCCTTATGGAATAAAAATGATGTGAATCTAATAATAAAATGTTAGCTAGCCAACTCTATTTCCTACAGAATACTCTATAAAATAAATGATAATAAACCAAACTCTTCTAGACAGTAATGATGGATAATTCCAATTCATCTTATTTCATGAATAAAAATATACCTATCATAAATCCTTTCTTTTAACATAAATGACTACTGTTAAATTTCTGATGGTGCTACCTCCCACAAATTATCACCTGAGAATCCTTAAAAAAGAAACTGATATATATTATAGATGACTTCATTCTTAGCATTCATATTGATCCATGGACTGCATCTGACATATCGAAACCATTTGTCCTTCTAAAACATATTTTATTCAATAATCCTCATACTTCATATTAATTTATCATCATGTTGCAAATGCCAAGAACATTGAAATATAAAAGAGCTGTATTCATCCTTAAGCAATAAACATTTATTGGCCTGACCAGTACAGAAAATCAGTGTGCACAAAATATAAAGAACAAAACAAAATTATTTTAGTTGACACAGAAATCAGTAATTATATTTATCCTTATTTCCTTTACTTTTTTCCTTTCTTACCTCATTATGTCCCCTTAATGTTTTGGTCACTCATATAATTTTCTTCCTTGTTAGTAGGAAAAAGGGATTAGGGGGATCTAACTTTTATTTACTACTTAATGTAAAAAGGCACTGTATTTGGCTACTTAAATACGTAATTTCAATGGAACGATGAGTGTGATTTTCCTTATTTTTTAGATGAGGAAACAGAAATACAATATTATGAAGTATTAACTCAGAGGGAAATCCATTGTGAAAGGCTGGCCAAAGAGAAGCCTTTATGAAAAGAAGTAGGGTTAAAAAAATACCATGGACATACAACACCTCTAAGGATATACCTAGTGAAAAGGATTTTTTGAGAAAATCTGGTGATAAATTTCAATTAATTATATCCTGAATTTTCTCTCAAGTGCCTCCACACATCCTGTGCAGTTTCTGGTACCCACCCTTCCTCTATCTCTATAGGTAAATAAGGGGAACAGTCATAGAATAAAACAGCAAAGTAAATATATATATATATTAAGCAATTCAAAACATACTTCTAAAAATGAGTAGAACTATTATGAAATATGCACAACATAATGTAATGCTCAATCTTGAAGGAGCTAAATACGTGTATACAGTACATTAGTACAAATCAAATCAAGGATTTAAGGATATATACATAATTAGACCTTTCTGCAATATAAAGGAAGCATAATTCATGCCTAAGTGTATTGCTCAAGCTCATATTTTGAATGACATTAAAGGCTGCCAGTTTTGAGCAGTAGTCAGAGCACGAAATGGCTCTGAGGGGTTCCAAGTAAGAGTGCAGGTAGCCTGACCACGTGGGACTTGTAAACTGCCAAACTCTGTGAGAATAGAACTATGTGTGGTGGAAAAGATGTGTGGAGAGGACTTTAGGACAAACCCTAGGATGGAATAACAATGCAGGACTCTGCAGAAGTCCATACCATCTTAAAAGAAATCTTGACATGTTCTGGGTTTTGGGGTTTTAGCATACACGGAGCATACACACAAGGGGTATCAAGGGACCTTAATTTTGGAATTTATAATCATAGGTGGAGTTCGTGTTTGCTTATCACGCCTTAAGTTGGACAGGACAAGCAACAGTCAATTATAGAGTGGAATCGATATATATATCTCTGGAAAAACACAAGCGAGGTCAGAGGATAAAATCAATAGGCTTTTGTAAGCTGCCCTGAAGTCCATCATTGTCCAAGGTATTGTGCCAGCTCCTCCACTTCAATTCCTACTCATAGTAATGAAGAACTCACTGACTAAGTAATAGAGTGGAGAAATTGAAGCGCCATTTACATAAGGGCTAGCTCAGTGTTTCTGTCCAAGCTGTACATGGAAAACAGTTGCATTGCTTCTTGGCTGAGACTTAGCCTTGAAAGAAATTGGTAAAGTAGAATTTCCCCAAAGAACAAAGCTTTCAGTGTACCCTTGAGCATGGACTTTGTGCATAAAAGCACATGACAGAGACTTGAATGGTAAAAACTTCATGAAGATTCAAGTAAGATCAAATGACTGATCTTATTCACTTCAGTCACTCCAGGGCTTGTGCGATGAACATATGAATGAGATAGAAGTTTGGCATGGATCCAATCACACGGGCTCCCATTTCTGTGCCTCATCTAATTACGGTAGCTACAGAACATCGGACTTTCCATCAGACTACTGCTGAGCCCCTGCTATGGCTCCATCCCTCAAGTAGAGCAGCAAGACATGCAAATTAGTTTAATATAGCCCATTCCTGCAGGTCTGCAATAGGTAGGATTAGATGCCTCAGTTCCCAAAGGAGACTTGCCAATGCTAGAGAACTAAGCAGAGCCCCATTCACATGACACGTGGTCACACAGATGCCTCCCATACAGAGATCAGCAAGCCTGAAAAGAGTTATTGTAGCAAGAGTAACTGACAGGACACCAGAAGGGAAGGCTGGTGGTTACTTGATGGACTAGGAAGAAGCAGATACTAAGTAACTCCTTTGTGTTCCATTTGACACATTCTTACCCATGTTCTCCTATAATGTTTTTTTATGGAATCTTGTGAAAGACATGAATCTCTCTTTGGGACACTCATACAACTTAGGATCACTGTTTCTTTTCAAAGTGTAATTAAGGACCACTACTGGAACCATAAATTCATGACTGGACTTCTTACATTGCTTAGTTTAAAAGAGGAGCCAAGTGAATGTATCTTTTCTTGTCAAATGAAACTGAACAAAAAAAAAAATACATCAAGCTTGGGGCCAGCAGGCAGTGGGGTGGTTAAGGTGCTGGATTTCTACATAGCCTACCACAGTTCAAGTCCTGGACCCAGCGACTTTAAAATCACACTGGGCACATGTGTGTGCATGCCCAAAATCCTGAAAAGAAAAAGAAGGAAAAGGGACTATGGCATGACCATTCCCCCTGGGGGGTGGTTTCGTTTTCCTTCTCTCTTTCTCTGTCCAGAAAGCAGGCACACCTGTGGCAAAACAAAACAAAAAGCTTGCCATGCTTATCAATCACTATGATAGTCTAAAGAGAGTATTGATAATGTGTATGAACAAAAGATAAAAAATTTAATTTAGAGAATCCTTGTTTTATCAGGACATATTGCAATATTTGTCAAGCTCAATAACAATAGAGGACATACAAAATTAATGAGAACCTTTTAGTTCAAGTCAAAGATTTGGAAAAGGGACTAGGATGGATTGGATGGCTCAGTATTTGAGTGTGACTCCTTACGACCAGAATTTTTTTATCTAATATTCTGTAATAATAAGGCAGTTTTGTCACCTACAACACTAGATAAAACAAAGGCATTGTGATTAGCCATATTTCTATGTATTTTTAAAACCAAATTAAATTTTTGCTATATTCTTACTAAGCTATTCCTTCTTTGTTCACTGTAGATTTAAAATACTTTCTTTTCATATTGCAGCCTGGAAAGAACGATTATACCATCTCAAAATTAAATGAGGTTGAGATTATTTAAAGACGTTTTATGTGAAGTTTAGTAGCTTAAGATACTGTGTGTTCCCTGAAGGAATCTCATGATTAGATGCCTTTGAAAGTCCTTATTTGTGTTTCGCTCTGTCTTGATATGTCTTTAGTTTCTTTAATCAATGAATGCAACTGCTCCACACAGCCCCTCAGGCAGAAGTTGCTATAAACAGTCAGTTTTCAGTGTAAGAAAAAAGCAAACTGAAAAGAGTGTTCCAGAATATGTTTACTAAGATCTTTGACAAAAGTTTTCAATCACCCTACAGCCACCACACATTGTGAATGACAAATACAGCTTGTCAATATAATTAGCTCCCTCTGTAACCACTGGTAAGGACATTCTGGGGTCAACTTTAATTATTAAGGCATTTTAAAATATCTGACTAAGCCAGCCAAACTCCACATGGCAAGCTCCACATTTGAGTCCTTGACCTTTCAGCTTGAGAAACACGCCAGGTGCCTGTGCATACGTGACCAAAACCCCCAAAGAAGAAAAAGACAGAGGAGGAGGGATGGCAGCATGACCAATTCCAATGGTGGGTGCTTTCTCTGCTTTTTTGTCTATCTCTCTGATGAGCACATGAGCCCGCTAGCAACACAAAACAAAATAAACACACTGATTGGTCAGAGATATAAGAAAACAAGACTTCTAATGAAAGAAAGTCCTTTAACACTTATTCCCAGTTTGGCTAGATTTTCTCAAAACTACAAGTTAAATAATAAAAATAGACAAATTAATGCCTTGTTCCTTTTTTTAACATATTAAATGAAGCTTACAAAAGCTAAAGGAAGAGCTTAATATAGAAATATTAATGGACTGAGGAGTAATTTTCCATGTGAAAATGAATTCTTGGTATTATAGTATATAGCTTGAAGATGTAGGCTTTTTACCTCGACAACTCTGAGTGATAACCAAATTCTACCATTCTCTATTCTAATTTCTGAACCTTCATTATCCCTTATATAAAGTGGGAATATTAGTAGCACTTCCCTCCCATGGCTGTGTAAAGTACAAAAACAAACAAACAAACAAAAAAGCATGTAGAAGAATTAACACAAAGTTTGTGTGTACCACCTCATCTTCCTCCTCTTCCCTCCTCCCTTCCCCTCCCCTTTTTTTCATTTCTTTTCTTCTCCTGATTCTTTTATTTATTTTTAAGAGACATTTTTGCTATAGGGTGTGTGCGCTTGTTTGAAAGACAAAGAGACAGAGAGACAGAAAGTGAGAAATTACCTCCCCAACTCAGAAGGGATGGTCACACTGCAATTCCTTCTCCTCCAGGCTCCTCTCCTTGCACATGTGCCCAGCATGCATTTCAAGCCACCAGGTCCAGATCTCAAGCTACAGTTGGCCATGTGGGAGTCCAGTGTGGAAATCAGCCAATCTGAAAACATGTGATGAAAACATGTGGCCTGAAAACACATGCAGATAGGCGCTTCCTAAGCTACTCTAGCAGGGCAATGAGAAGCATCTACATACGAAAGCAGTACCTGCCTGTTGTCAATGGCTGTCTTCCTGCTCTTCTTGAAACTCAATACCTCCATACTGCCCAGTATCAGGCTAAAGGAAGTGACAAGCCTTTTTCAGATTATTTCCCCAAAAATATCTGTGAAATTATATGGTGCCAGTCATCTTCACATCTTCAGTCGATTGACATCCGAAAACAACTGGCTTTGCATCCCAATTTCTCCTCCCTTATTCTCTTTGCATTCCACTTCCTTCTTCCCCATTCCTTTTACATCCCATTTTCCCCTTCCCCCATTCTCTGCCTTTTAAAAGAATAAACCTGAGGCTGGTTATGGTCGCAATTTCTCCATCAGAGAAGCTGTGCCCACCCGATCCTCGCTTTTCTATACTGTGTGTCTTTGTGTGTTTGTTGTTGGGTCTGTTTGTAATCCACAGCTTTCCCCACTCAGAGAAACATGTTCATGCTGAACTGGTCCCCGCAGTCCAGGTTCGAAAACTTTGTGCCATCTGCTGGTCCTACTCCTCCTTATTCTTCATCATCCAAATAGGTTTGGGTAATGGTCCTACAGATCTGCAATTGCAGCAACTTTGTTTATTTTAGTTTCTCTTGACTCTCTGCTTCCCTACAAGTGCCACCTCCCCAGAAAAGCATTCCTAATTAGTCCCAAGAAGTCAGTCTACCTCGTTGCTGCTTTCTCCCTTAGTACTTGTAATTATTATCTCATTTATCTATTTACTATTGTGTGATTAATTTCCAATTCTCATTTCTGTCTATTGGAGGGCAGAGTTTGTCTTCCCATACTCTATCCACCTTGGCATCTGCTAATAGTCACTAAATAAATGCATAGCTGCTCTTAATTTTAACTTCTTCATCGGAAGTTAATTGTTTGTTCCCCCCAAAAAAGGCCACTGGAAAAATCCTACTGATGAAAACATAACAGAGTTTACTAAACTTCTGGCAGCAAAGAACTGAATCTTGATTGAGGTCTTAGGAGTATCTCAGAATTGAAAATTAGCGTATGGCCTAGGGTTTGGGGTTAGTGTTTTAGAGCTTGAGGTGAGTGATTTTGAAGTGAATGATACAAAGTTGGAAGGAGCTAGCTTACTATCATGACAAGATTGTTCTGGAATATGGACACAAAAGTATTATATAGGTCTTGAAATGAGTCATAAGTAAGCTGTTTAATTGTTTAAGTGTCTTACATTCTAGGAACTCTGGCAAGCATGTGAATTATTTTGTTTATTCTCAGTATTGCTTAGCAAAGAACAGAAAATTACGCTTTATTCAAGAATTGTTTAACATAGGAACCAGGAAGTATATCTGGTCCAAATATTGTTTAACACATGAACAGAAAATTACTTAGCTTTAGTGTGAAAGCTTTATTAGGGTTTTATTTCTGTTTTTTTTTTTTTCTTTTTCTTTTTTTTGGGAGAGGTTTTCACTATAGGGCGTGTGCGCTCGCCAGCCAGACAGAGAGAGACATAGAGACAGAAAGTGAGAAATCACCCCCCAGAGGGGATGGCCACGCCGCAATCCCTTCTCTTCCATTCTCCTCTCGGGATCTTGGGCACACACGCACACGCGCCCAGCGTGAGTTTTAAGCCACCGGGTCTGGACACGAACCGCAGTCGACTACGTGGGAGTCCAGTGACATAGGGCACGTGTGCTTGCCAAAAAGACAAACAGAGAGAATGTGAGAAATCACCTCCCCCCACCCCCAGGAAGGATGGCCACACTACAATCCCTTCTCCTCCATTTTCCTCTCAGGATCTTGGGCACTCATGCACACGCACAGCCATGAATATAAGCCACCGGGTCTGGGACTCAAACCATGGTTGACTGCATGGAAGTTCAGCAACATAGCCATTACACCAACTGCTGGTCCCATACATGTTAAAATTCTAACCTTTACTGTAATGACATTAGGAAGAGAGACCTAAGGTCATGGGGGTGGAGCCCTCATGAGCGGGATTACTGTTTTTAGAAAAGGGATCCCAGAGAGCTCCCTCATTCTCTTTCTGCCGTCCAAAGTGCTATAGGAAGATGAAGATTTGTATCCCAGAAGAGAAGCCTCGCTAGAACCTGATCATGTTGCACTCCAACCTCAACTTTCCATCCTCCCGACATTTGAGAAATACATTACTGCTATCTATGACCCTCTCAGTTAATGATTCTTGGTGATAGCAGTATTAACAGACTAGCATAGTAAAGCCTGACCCACAGAAAGTTCTCAGAAGAATGAAGGCTATAGGTTAGAAAAGCAGAGGTCCTTGATTCTCTGGGAGTTAACAGGCAGGTGAATGAAATAAACTAGCTCAAAGAATTGGTCTGAAAAAAAAAAAATAGTACCTTCAGGCGCCTCAGACAAATCTGAAAATATCCTTACTGAATAGTCTATAGTACTATACCGCCTTATCTTACCTAATGTATTTTCTTTGTTTCTATCCTAGTAAATGTGGGAAATATAGAAAAGTCAATTTGTTTCTAGTCTCTTCATGAAAAAATATATAGTTTATCATCTTCTAGGATTTTCAAAGTTATAAAAGACAAGGAAAGTATATTTCACGTATTTTATATGTAAAACTACCTCTGAAGTAAAACTAAGAAAATTTTCACTAACAATTGGCTTTTTCTTAGGTAAGGTATAAGCATGTTTACTGCCTTAATTGCTGCTTTTTTGAATATATGTTACTTACAAATAGGAATTAGCACACAGTCTTCAACAAGTCCATATTCATTAAATTGGAAAGTACAGTGTAATTAAATTTAGTTTTTTCTCTTGTGCATTTTTCATGCCTTACTTATTATTTTGTAAATGAAATAGAGCAGATCCTTTTTTCCCCAGTACCTAGTACTATTCCCTCCCTAGAAAATGAAGCTCTGAGGGAAATTCTGAAAGATTTTACTGAATGTCTACATACTAATTAAAATCACATATCCCAAGCACTTACTAATTTTTTTTCCGAATGTATTCCCTATGTGTCCTGAGAAATTCTAGTTACACAGGATTTATTTCTTTGCATTTAATCACTGTACCTATTACAGGCTACATAGTGACCTTCCCCAGCATGAATACAATGCCTACTAGTCCAGTCGAAGATATTCCCATACACATTTTAATCAACAGACTTTTTTTTTCATTTTCGTGTCCATTAGTATTCACTCTCTCTCCTACACACACACACGCACACACACAGATATGTGTGTGTGCGTGTGTGTGTGTGTGTGTGCGTGTGTGTGTATA
>NW_006159636.1:408673-463214 GCF_000334495.1 Tupaia belangeri chinensis
CACACACACTATAGCATATTTGTATAGTGTAGTATATAATATATACTATAATATATATGGTAAAGTATATATAGTTCATTGAGCAAGAGAAAAAGAACACCTTCCAGCATATTCAGAATGACCCACAATCAGCACTCTGGACAGCTCCCTAACTTCACTATTCCAGAAATAGTCTGTGTAAAAGGTCAAGGAAGGGTGTTTCTTAAAGCAGTTTTTTTCAATACTTTTCTGTTAAAGATCAATTTTCCCCTTAGTCATTATAATATTTATTTCTATAAGGTGAAATGAATATGTCTCATCAACAACATGAAATTTTTAAAAATGTAAAAGATAAAATTTTTATTTGCGTCTTCAACAGGCACAATTCTCCCACATTTCTGTAAAAATTGCAAATACTCTCAGTTCCTGTTAGTGGACTGAGACTGATCTTAGACAACAGTTTGATTAGCATAGGTGTGGATAGTATGGATTATCAGAATTCTAAAAGACTATTAACTTAGTTGAATATTAATTAATAGAAAAAAACAATACAACATATCCATAAAATGATTTAGTTTCATTTAAATAAAAATAAATAACAATTTTAAAAAATTAGTTTCAACATTTTCATTAAATTCTATTCATTGGGGATGGCATATACATTCTTTTTCATATTAAGAGGAAAAATAGTCTCTGGTTTAATTGGTTTCATACCCTTTTTCTGTGTCCATTTTCTTGTCTAAGTTTATTTGTGCATAATCAGAGAACACACACTTTTTGTTTTGTTACTGCTGCAACTTGCAAATTAACCTTTTTGTACCTCACAGTTTATTAAACTTCTGTTGGTCTAATTCATTATTGGAAGGTCAATTGGCTTTGGCCATGAAAGATTAAAGATCTGACATAGGATGGCCAGGGATCAGAGATTAGTTGAAGTATAGGGTAGAAAGAGACTAAAATAATGCCTTGAGCATCTGAAAGGATTTTTGATGTTCACTTAATTACTCATTACATTCTAACTCAGTTAAAAGATAATAATCTTGAGATCTGTTAGGTGAGTTCATTTAGGGTCAGAATCCCAGATGTCTTTTTTTTTTTTTTTTTAGAATTTTTTTTTTTTATTTTATGTATTCCTTTCTTTTTATTTTTTAATTTGACCAGAGAAAGACACACAGAGAGTGAGCGGGAAAGTGAGAAAGGAAGCCACCAGGGCCAAGACATGAACCGTGGTCGGCCATGTGGGAGTGTCCAGCGACTTAACCACCACGCCACCTGCTGGTCCCGGAATCCCAGATGTCTTGAGAAAATTGATTTGGGCATGTACATCTGCGAGATCCAGGAGCCAGATGTATGCTTTTTCCCTGAATCAGAAGAGTTAGGTGGTGTTCTCAAGTTGTTCCTAAATTCTGGATTGTAGCAAGGGACTTGGCTGGCTTTTGGGGGGAGAGCTGGAAAAACAAAATTGAAAAAGAAATGAAAGAAATGCATAACCCCTAAAGCAGCCTCAGCTCAGGCATCTGCGGTAGTGCCCTCCAGTTCTGAGACTACCAACCCCAAATGCCATTCTTATATGCAGCGAATATGGAAACTAGTTCACTCTAAAATGAGCCTTTTGCAAATCAGTTACTTTCTTTCAGTCTATCACTTATTATCTCTAAGGGGGTTGGGGGACAGGAAGCCTTTGGGAACTCAAACCTAGCAAAAGAAGGAGAATTTCAGTCATTACAAGATGAAATGTTTCTTAATATGTGAATGATTCCTTACAGTTAAGACAATCTTATTGGGACCAGCAGTTAGCGTAATGGTTATGTCGCTGGACTCCCACGTAGTGGACCATGGTTCGCATCCCGGACCTGGTGTCTTAAAACTCACGCTGGGCATGTGTGCGGGCGTGCCCAAGATCCCGAGAGGAGAGCGAAAGAGAAGGGATTGCGGTGTGGCCATCCCCCCCCCTGGGGGGTCATTTCTCACTTTCTGTCTCTCTGTCTCTCTCAGTCTGTCTGGCAAGCGCATGTGCCCTATAGCAAAAACCTCTCCAAAAAAAAAAAAGAAAAAAGAAAAAAGACGATCTTATTTACAAGTGTGGCCCATAGAGTTCTTCCAAAAGATATAGAAATTTTAGAAACTATCATTTAAACATAAAAGTAATTCAAAAAGTATGTCAGAGGATTGAATGCTATTATATATAACTTTCAACTTTCAATTCTTCTATTTCCACATTTATCTCTGCATATTTTTCTCTGCATACTCCATAGCCCTTAAACTGCTTTTAATTTTCTTCTTAGCCTCAGCTCAGTTAATTTATTAAGTTACTGGGGCCTTTCCTAATCAAAACTCATTTCTGGTGTACATTACCACTTGGGTCCTTCTTAACCTTTACTGAAAACTGTCCTTTGACCTCCTTCCTCAATGAGTTTTAGGAGTTGCGATCTATGGGACCAGCAGTTAGTGTAATGGCTATGTCGCTGAACTCCCATGTAGCTGACCACGATTCAAGTCCCGGACCTGATGGCTTAAACTCACGCTGGGCGTGTGTGTGTGCATGCCCAAGATCCAGAGAGGAGAATGGAGGAGAAGGGATTGTGGCGTGGCCATCCCCCTTGTGGGGTGATTTCTCGCTTTCTATCTCTCTGTCTCTCTCTGTCTTTCTGGTGAGCCCATGCACCCTATAGCTAAAATCTCTCAAAAAAAAAAAAAAAAAAGAGAAAGTAGTCGCTATCCATTTATGGCACCTTTCCTAATGGTCTGCATATCTCTGGAGCAAGAAGGGATTCCAAAGGAACAACAAGAACAACAAAAATCCAAACTGTCACTCTCTTCCCATTGGAATTGCCAAAAAAAGTTTAATGTTCCCCTTGGCATAGAGAGGCTCCTTCCTGACTACAGTGCCAGACCTCCCTTTTCTTGGAGCATTTACTTAAGAAAACTTGCAATTACAAATTTCCTACTATGTACATTTGTGATTTACATTTCCTTCTATGCACAATTCCATCACGGTACATTCATAAAAGACTCTCCTCAGTTTTACAACCCAAGACTGTCTTTCTAGAAACCCCAGGAGTGATGTTCTTTTTTAAATTTTTTTGTCTTTCATTTATTTATTTTTACATTTTTCCACAAACATTCACTTTACATAGCAATAAAATTTAGCTCATACTCCATAATTCTTGACAGTTTACAAAGAGCTTTCAAAATTTCAAAATACTGAATTTTAAAGATAATGTTCAAAATATGTCTTATAATTTTGTGTAATTTTATAACTCTATAACAACAGTCTTAAAATGTAATCAACAAGGAAGATAGTATCCTTGTCTCCCAGCTTCTGTAGAAGAACAAGAGTCCAACTTCAATGGGTGCCATGTTCGGAGTTACAAAACCACCCATCATGAAGCCCTCGGAATGTTTACTTTTCCTTGGGTAAAACCAATTAACAAATGTTAATGACCTACAAATATTAATGACCTACTTCTCCAGTTACATTGTAATAACCTTGAATATAATCTTCCATGACCATTTTTTCCCCAAAAATTTTAAATTGTGTTTCTTCTATGGGAGACAGACAGAGAGGGAAAGAAAAGACCTGCAAGCACACAGGTACTCCCGACCGGCTCTCATATTACTCTCTACCCCCAGGCCCCGCTGGTCTGGATCATGGTCATACACACACAAGCTCAGATAGTCCCTGGGACCTGAATACAAGATGCTTCCCACAAGGGTATCATGGCATGTCCACTGCCACAACCTGGCCCTTCCATTACTTGTTTAATTTTATCCTGTGTAATGTCTGCTTCCATAAAACTTATGTTTCTGAACTATCTTAATCTAACTCTCACCATATTTAACTCTTAAGATAGTCTACTACTGACGTAAGAATTCTAATATACTCGGAACTGAATCTATTAACTAAATTATTGAATAAATATGAAAATCATTTTTAAACAATTGTTTAATTTATAGTTACGTTATTTTGTATCTGATCACATTAGAGCATCTTGCTTCAGTTAAATATAAAAACAGTTTTTCACACTAATGTATATCAAATGATAAAACAGTACTTTGAACACTCATTTTTGCTTGTGTATTACATGATAAAATACTGCTGTTTCTCAACTCCAATGTGTTTTATCTCTGTAACCATTAATAACTTAAAAATATCATGTCAAAATGCATTTAATATACATAGCCTACCAAACATCTTCGCTTATCCTTAAACATGCTCAGAACATTTACATAAACATACACTTAAGCACCGTTATTGAACACGAACCTTATTTTATAATTAGGTGTTAAATAGCTCACGTAATTTATTGAATGTGGTACTGAGAGTGAAAAAAAAATGGTCAAATGTCTACTTCATGTGCAATGTCTACTGAATACATAGCTCTTTTGCATCATCATTAAAATGGGAAATTGCAAATTGAACTACCTTAGGATGAGGGCTATCTACATAATGAAGTTTGTTTGTCTATTAAACCATAATCCAGATATTGTTTGAACTGTTTCTTTTCCCCTTTAATGATCAAATGTCCTGTTTAATACAGCATGTACTATTTTCCAACTCATATTTGCAATATTATATTGCATTAGATTTTGCCACATGATTAATCTGAAATGATGGCTTTATTATTGTCTTATGTGGTATGATTTTATAAATACATCCAGATATTTGAATGTTTAATAGTTTTGGCTCAATTTATAAAGACTGATTCAGTTCTCTGGGTAGCATTTTAACATTTTAAACTCACTTTTCTATTTTCTAAAGTGAGAACTGAAGAAAACAACCAGATACATATTTTGCACATTTCTGGCTGCTATTTTTTTCTTCATAAAAGTTTATAAATTGGATTGACTTTATTTTCAGAAAGAGGGTTCATTGTGAGATAAGAAACAATAGTATAATGATCTTCAAAATCAAAAAATTGCCCAGTGAGTAATAGAAAGTTTTTATAATGTACAAATGAAATTTTATCAGTCATCTTCCAAATTCGTTTTTGTTTTCTAAGGTTTCTGCACTTGCCACATAGACAGAAAGATACAGTAACAGGGAAAGTGAGCATTAAGCTTTCGGGAGAGGGAGGTGATCATGCCACAACTCCACAATTTTCATTCTAATTTTGGGATTTGGGGCACATACACACACACACACACACCCCATGATTTTTAAGCTGTTGGATCTGGGACTTGAACAGTGGTCAGCCAGGTAGGAGTCCAGCACCTTAACCATTAGGCTGCCTACTGGCTCCCATCTTGGCTTATTCTTAATGATTTACTGCCAGTATGTCTTAAAGTCCATCCATTACGAAAAGTAGAAAAATTAAATGTTACATTTTAATAATGCTTTACCAATAAAGAAAAAAAGATAATTCAATAAAATTTCATTTTTAGGTTAAAGAAACAGAAGCACAGAGAGGTCAAGTTGCCCCATGTTCCTTTGGTAGAAGGAGATATAACAGGGACCTGACTCAGGGTCACGTGGTATTGAGTCCCTGCTTTTACCCACTAGGCATGTCTACTTGCTTAGTCAGCTCCTCCATAGTTAGTATACTTTTTACATCTTTGCCCACTGGAGCCTTGCAGGCTCAACCTTAGCATGTGAGGTCTGAGCTGCTCTACCCCTGGGGCCATTTTCCACTACGAAAATCTGGTGAGCATGGGAAAATCATTCCATAATAGACAACGTTATAACCAAATGCAGAGTATCATAGGTCATAGATGATCACGGAAATCAAGCACTCGGTTTTAAATTTTACAATCCGTGTATACTCAGAGGTAACAGTAAACCCATGAAGTTAAGGGCTTTCGATATTTTCAAAACTGTTTTTCTCTATTCCTCTTCATTTTACATGGCTTGATGTGCTTTCTGCAGCCTTCTCACCCCATCTCACCATAGAAGGGGGCATAAGCATCCCCCCAAGCTAGCCCTATTCCCATTCTCCAAATGAGCTGATTATGGGCTGAGGTGGATGTCATTCTCTCTGAGGTGTGGAACTTCTCTCTTCAAAATGACCAGTCCCTACAGGCCAATTAAGCAAAAGATTGCTGAGCCGTTTCCGACAGGTAAAGCTCTCAAAACACACAGCAACTGTCAGCCTGTGTACCTCCAAGCAATTTCTGTGAGAGGATTTTCTGAAAGGTTGAGCTAATGGGTTTGAGTACAGCTGTGCACACCGTTTTGCGGAGGCAGCAGCATGAAGGAAATGGACGTTTTTGCAGGTTTCCTAGAGCAGCGGTTCCCTGCTCTCATAAACAAAGCCGACTGGAAGAGCAGAGGGTTCCTTCATGACTACCGACTGCTGTTCCTTTGGGGTCAGTAGCAGTTTTGCACCCAAACCACCCCGTGGCCTCCAGCTGCTTGAACATAAAAGGACAAGTCGGGTTTTCTTGAGTAGATCTGGCTAAGCTTGTACTTTTATCCTTTTCCCTGAGCTTTTATCTTCTTTCCAGGGGAATTTCTCAGCAGACTTTTCTGCATAATGATATCTGAAATGCTGTCACCCCTAATCGATCTCAGACTTGTCTGAAGGAGCACCATACATTACTTGGGAATCAGACTGCATATGTTTTCTTTATTTAATGTGGACTTTATCGAAATATGGTAAAGTGAAAGAACTTCGGCTTCAAAGCCAACGGCCTTGGAATAAAGCCTTGTGTGCAATCACCTAACAGATGTATGTTCCTGGATAAGCTTGTTAACCCCTTCCTGTCAGCCATAACCTTCTCTATTCCTACTTTTGCTGATTGCGGTAGCCCCACCTGCTCACACGCCTGGAATTGTCTATTGAGCACCTGGTGCATTGTGTATGCTTGATAAGGGAGTCTTCCTAATCCAAATTGCACACTTTTTTGTTAAAAATTATTCATTTAATTTTATTTATAATAATTATTATTATTTATATGTTGTAGGGGATGTGCTCTTATGAACAAGAGAGAGTGAGGTAGTGGGAAAGCAAGCCATTAGATCCCGAACTCAAACCATGGTGGACCATGTGAGAGTCCAGCTCCTTAACCACCATGCCACCTGCTGTGCCCCTCACCCCCACCTTTCAACTGCGTATGTTTTTTAAGCAGTTTCTGTCTTAGGGTGTATGCACTTGCTGGAGAGAGAGAGAGAGAGAGAGAGAGAGAGAGAGAGAGAGAGAGAGAGAGAGAGAGAGAGAGAGAGAGAAAATGAGAAGGAAAGTGAGAAATCACCTTTCTCAGGGGATGGTCACACTACAATCCTTCTTCCTCCACTCTCCTTCCAGATTCTTGGGCTCACACACATACACATCCAATATGAGTTTAAGGCTGCCTGGTCTGGGACTTCAACCATGGTTAGCCATGTGGGAGTCCAATGACATAACCACTATGCCATCTGCTGGCCTGCCAACTGCATACTTTTAATGAATAGAACCAGTTTTGAATTTTAAAAAGATAATATAGTTTTAGTAGAGGACTCCACTGAGTTTTCAACCATAGTCTTATATTAGTGTTATGATTGTCTTTTATTAAACTAGTGTGGGGAACCAACCGGATCCATGACCTATCTTTGTAGGTAGGGCCCACAAGATAAGAATGATTGCTATAATTTTAAAAGTTAGATTAAAAAGAGGACTATTTTTTCACATGTGAAAATGACACAAAGTTAAAATTTTAGTGTCCATAAAAATGTAGTTAGAATGGGGACCTGTTGGTGTGTGTAAGGATTGTCTGTGCTTTTGTTAGTGTTACAAGGACCCAGTTTAGTAGTTTCAAGAGAGACCATAGAGCCTGATAAGCCATATATGTTATTTGACCCTTCACTGAAAGAGTTTACAGATCTATGGTGTGAAATATCAGAGAAGACCATATTGGTATATTAAGAGTGATTTCATATTTTACTGAACAAAATATGTCACCACAGAGATGTGGGCCAACTGGTGTTGTGGTTGTTAAACCACTAGATCCCACAAAGCCAACCGCGTGTTTCATTCCTGGACCTAGTGGCTTGAGAAACATGACAAGGACTTGCTTATGTACCTCCAAATCCTGACAAGGAAGAAAGACAGAGGAAAAGGGATTACGGTGTGGCCATTCCCACTGGTGCTTTGTCACGGTTCATTCTTTCCATCTTTCTGTCTCTCTCTGGTGAGTGTGCATGCACTAGAGCAACTTTTTAAAAAAGATAGTTAATATAGAGCTAAATAAAATGTATATGTTGACAATGATATTAGCGTTGCTTATTTTTTGTTTGTTTTCTGGAATATGAACTGCATATATGGGAAGTAGAAGTCCATCTGATCACTTTATTTCAAAGAACACTTCCTGGACACACAGAGCTTTCAGCCCTAATTATTCTAGAAAAGTTTTTTTGTAATTCATATCAAACTTTTTCCTGCCTATGAATACAGTTTTCCTATTTCTATTCCTACTAGGTTTCCAATCAGATCTAAACTTCTAAAATTTAATTTTAGTAGATTCTTCCTTCTCTTTATGGGAAGTTCCTTTAGCATTCTTATACTTAGTATTTTATTTAATGCAAAAAATAAAATAAAATAATGAATATTTTAAAAAATCCTAATGAGCTTTTTTATTTATGTATTTATTTTTCAAAAAGATTTTTGCCATAAGGCACATATGTTCCCTGGAGAGGAGGAAGACAGAGAGAGATAGTGAGAGGGAAAGTGAAAAAACATACCCTCAAGGGAATGGCTATGCCATAATCCCTTCTCCTTCATCCTTCTCCTGGGATTTTGGGCATGCACACACACATGCTCAGCATGATTTTCAAGGTCCCAGGTTTAGGACTTGAACTGCAGTCAGCTATGTGGGAGTCGAGCACCTTAAATACTACACCGCCTGCTGCCCCCTAATCTGGAACTTTTAAGAACTGTCTTTATGAGCTTCAAAATTGTTTACTTAAGAAAATAGTGGAAAACATAATGAATCACTTTTTCAACATTACAGCATTCCAGACTATAAAGTGATTAAAAAGCTACAGCTTTACTTTTCTTTGCGTTTCGGAGTTTTCTGTCACACTTGAACTGTTTCTAAAGACACTGCATTTTATAGAAACCTTTGTAAATTTCGTGTATTTTGTTATTAAAAAATGAGGGAAATGTTGAGTAAAGCAAGTCGAGGTCCCAATTATATTTCCTTGTGTCTTTGTCAACATTTCACGTTCTTTTCAGTCTTTTTTTCCAAAATAAATTTGCCTGTGTACCTATACATTCCAATGCAAAGAGAGATGAAGGACAAAAGGATGCAGATCCAAGTAAAGAGGAGAATCAAATAAGCTCTTTAAAATTAGGGCAGTGTGATAGGCAGGAAACAATTAGGGCACTGCAATTCAGAGCTAGCTAGCAGGAGAGGGCAAGGAATAACGTCACATGACAGGTGAAGAATGAGCTGGGGCTTCCTGTTAGAAAGGAGGAAGATGGAGCACTTGGATAGGGAGGGAAAAATCAAGTGAACATCTGCTGAGTCAAAAAAAGGCTTCAGTACCCCAACGGTGAGATATGAAACTAAACAGGAAGTGTGGTCGTTAAAAGGTTCCAGATTGCTTATGAGAAATTAAAGAGATTTCATAAAGATGAAAGAGACATATCTGTTCTTGTAAGACTGGACATATTTTGTCTCTAGGTGTTTCCTTCCTCAATCTGTATCCAAGGTTGCAGTTTGTCTTGTAAAATTTTAATAACTCTTTTAAAAATCCAAACAAATTTTACGCACCTTATTTTATGATTTTAAATGCCATTGTTAGAGCTAAATAAAATGTATATGTTGACAATGATATTAGCGTTGCTTATTTTTTGTTTGTTTTCTGGAATATGAACTGCATATATGGGAAGTAGAAGTCCATCTGATCACTTTATTTCAAAGAACACTTCCTGGACACACAGAGCTTTCAGCCCTAATTATTCTAGAAAAGTTTTTTTGTAATTCATATCAAACTTTTTCCTGCCTATGAATACAGTTTTCCTATTTCTATTCCTACTAGGTTTCCAATCAGATCTAAACTTCTAAAATTTAATTTTAGTAGATTCTTCCTTCTCTTTATGGGAAGTTCCTTTAGCATTCTTATACTTAGTATTTTATTTAATGCAAAAAATAAAACAAAATAATGAATATTTTAAAAAATCCTAATGAGCTTTCTTATTTATGTATTTATTTTTCAAAAAGATTTTTGCCATAAGGCACATATGTTCCCTGGAGAGGAGGAAGACAGAGTGAGATAGTGAGAGGGAAAGTGAAAAAACATACCCTCAAGGGAATGGCTATGCCATAATCCCTTCTCCTTCATCCTTCTCCTGGGATTTTGGGCATGCACACACACATGCTCAGCATGATTTTCAAGGTCCCAGGTTTAGGACTTGAACTGCAGTCAGCTATGTGGGAGTCGAGCACCTTAAATACTACACCGCCTGCTGCCCCCTAATCTGGAACTTTTAAGAACTGTCTTTATGAGCTTCAAAATTGTTTACTTAAGAAAATAGTGGAAAACATAATGAATCACTTTTTCAACATTACAGCATTCCAGACTATAAAGTGATTAAAAAGCTACAGCTTTACTTTTCTTTGCGTTTCGGAGTTTTCTGTCACACTTGAACTGTTTCTAAAGACACTGCATTTTATAGAAACCTTTGTAAATTTCGTGTATTTTGTTATTAAAAAATGAGGGAAATGTTGAGTAAAGCAAGTCGAGGTCCCAATTATATTTCCTTGTGTCTTTGTCAACATTTCACGTTCTTTTCAGTCTTTTTTTCCAAAATAAATTTGCCTGTGTACCTATACATTCCAATGCAAAGAGAGATGAAGGACAAAAGGATGCAGATCCAAGTAAAGAGGAGAATCAAATAAGCTCTTTAAAATTAGGGCAGTGTGATAGGCAGGAAACAATTAGGGCACTGCAATTCAGAGCTAGCTAGCAGGAGAGGGCAAGGAATAACGTCACATGACAGGTGAAGAATGAGCTGGGGCTTCCTGTTAGAAAGGAGGAAGATGGAGCACTTGGATAGGGAGGGAAAAATCAAGTGAACATCTGCTGAGTCAAAAAAAGGCTTCAGTACCCCAACGGTGAGATATGAAACTAAACAGGAAGTGTGGTCGTTAAAAGGTTCCAGATTGCTTATGAGAAATTAAAGAGATTTCATAAAGATGAAAGAGACATATCTGTTCTTGTAAGACTGGACATATTTTGTCTCTAGGTGTTTCCTTCCTCAATCTGTATCCAAGGTTGCAGTTTGTCTTGTAAAATTTTAATAACTCTTTTAAAAATCCAAACAAATTTTACGCACCTTATTTTATGATTTTAAATGCCATTGTGGATATCATTCTTGTCCTATTACATAGGGGAAAAAAAAAAAAAGAAGTTGACAGGAAGTCTCATAAATGTATTACTTTAAAACCAAAATAGTGTGTTAATTACTGCCACATAATTACATGTTTAAATATTTATAATATAACATTGTAAGTTTTCATATAAGAAAGAATATGTTAAGACCCATAACTAAGGTTTATCTTGTTCCAGCTTCACTTCTAATTTGCTTTCCTAACATTTCTGTTTCAAAAACACATTGACAAAATCAAACATATAAAACAACAATTACTCCTCTCCCTGCAAAATCAAAAGAACAGCAGGTAGGTAGCGTGATGGTTAAGGTGATGGACACTCCCACATGGCTGACCACGGTTCAAGTCCTGGGCCTGGTGGCTTGCTTTCTCACTTTCTCTCTCTCTGGTCAAATTTAAATAAAATGAACTAATAAATAAAATTAAAATTAAAAAAAAGAACAAGAGCAGCACCAAGTAGTACTGATTCTGCACAAAAGAAGGGTCCCACGTGCTGAATAATGTAGGATGATTTTTTTTTAACTGCAATTTTCACATGAATATATAAGCAGCCCATGAGGAATAGCAGTCTAAAGGCCTCTACATGTTCTCAGTGTGAGATGGGATTTACCAAATTCTAACTGACGTCAGCACTCTGGAGAGGAAAAACCACAGAAACCAGAAAATGGTATCTCATTGCTATATACTATGTTGACCTCGTGTGCTCCGAACAGTGTCACTTACTTAGAAATAGTTTATGACCATAACTTTGTGAGCTCTCTGATCATAACAGAAAGCCAGTGCTTAATCTTACTACTTTTGAAAGGATGTAATGCCATTACTAATCTCCAAAGTCATACTGACTGATAATTTAAGTGTGAAAACTGATTCCTAATATTTAGACCTAATTACTTATGTGTGTACATGCATTTCTTTAAAAAAAAAAAAAAAGAAAGAAAGAAAAGAAAAAGAACTAGTGACAAGCACAAGGACATTTATAAACCAAGACAGAGAATAGGTAACTATGATGTAGAAAAATAAAGAAAATAGCAATGATAATTTATGTGTCTCTTTTGGTTGTTGCTCAAGAGTAAACTCAGAACCACCAGGTTTGGGTTCTCTTGTGAATCTATTAAACATATGCTCTAAGTTGTAAAAGTAGACTTTGTTTTTAAAGCTTATTGTAAAAAATTATTTTTAATTATATTGAGCAAGCAAGAAAGAATTTTTTTTTTTGAGAGTTTTTCGCTATAGGGCGCGTGCACTCGCCAGACAGACAGAGAGAAACATAGACACAGAAAGCGAGAAACCACCCCCCAGGGGGGACGGTCACACCGCAATCCCTTCTCCTCCATTCTCCTCTTGGGATCTTGGGCACGCATGCACACATGCCCGGCGTGAGTTCTAAGCCACCGGGTCCGGGATGCGAACCACGGTCAACTATGTGGGAGTCCAGCGACATAGCCATTACGCTAACTGCTGGTTCCCGCAAGGAAGAATTTTGATAGGTCTTGTCACAACACTGTCAACTTCTCCCAGCCGTCTAGCTGCTCAGGATTCTGGGTATACATGAAGCGGGTGTGTTTCAGGTGTATAGGACCTGAACCTGTGGTCAGCCACGTGGCTTCCAGTGCTGCAAATTGGTATGCTACTGCCTACGCTTACTGTGGCAGGGGAAATTTTTAAAGATTCTTAACTGCTAGGAACCAGCAGGTGGCATAATGGCTATGTTGCTGGACTCTCATGTAGTTGACACGGTTCAAGTCCCAGACCGGTGGTTTAAACTCACGCTGGACTCATGTGTGTGCATGCCCAAGATCCTGAAAGGAGAATGCAGGAGAAAGGATTGCAGCATGATCATCCCTTCTGGGGGGGTGATTTCTCGCTTACTGTCTCTCTCTTTCTGCAAGTGCATGTGCCCTATAGCAAAAACCTCTACAAAAAAAAAAAAAAAATTCTTAACTACCACTTACATCTTTTGTTTAATATAAGCCTTCCTTCCTCCCATCCCCCCCTGTGATTCATCTTTCTATTTGTCAGGGCCACTCTTGTATCCACATCATTGATATAATTTATTCTTAAAATCTGATCTTAATTGCTTGTCAGAGCCCCAATTCCCAAGACAGTACCAGTAAAATTCCATAACAGTTTGTAACCATTGGGGACTTATGCCGTTTGTTCTTTGTTTTGATTATGAAATCCCCTCAGAGACAAGGAAGTTAACATTCAGGGAGAGACGTGCAGGCAACTTTGCGGAGGGACGGGCAGGCAACTTTACCATGAGTCATTAAATTCATACACACTATTACAAAGAAAACAAGGAGACTATTTTAAAATGATATTTTCTCTAGAATTTGAAAAGCTGCCTTTTAAACTAGTTACTCTGGTGTCTACTTATAATCAAGTCCTAGTTAGATGGATTATAAGTGACAATATGTAATGTCCTTTAACAAAGACCATAATCTGTCAAAACGATCGATAAACACATCTCATCAGTGACTAAATTTTATACCTAATCTTTCCTAAGTGCAATCATGTCTCATCTTCCCAGGATCCCAGTTGTATTCTAAACCAAATGCCAAAGCCACCTACACAAACCACCGGCTCGTTACTGGGTCCCTAGGCACATCTGGTCCCTTCTCACTTTGCCAAGCATCTATAGTATACTCCGTCTCTTGCTGTGACCAAACTTTCATGCCTGTTATCATTACCAAGAACACACATTTTTTCTCAGTCCAGCAAAAGGTATCAGAGAATAGATTAAGCAGTGTTATGATATCCTTGCATCTGTTTTCAATTCAGTATCACCATTATACTCAATGAGGATCTTCTATTCTGAATCTAGAATCAGGAACATCCGGAAATGGATCTTAGAAAACGCTAGTCTTGCCTTTTGTGCCTGATCCTTTAATGTTCTCTAGGTTGAGATTTGGGTTTGATGTCACTTATTCATTCATCTACACCCTCATGACTCTCACATTCATTCCTTCAATCATTTTTTCCAAACGTCCTTTTTTTTTTTCCCCCCTATTAAGCTTTTGTGATGGATGGAAATTAGTTTTCAGTGAGTCAGACAAGGTCCCTCCATACATGATTCTGGAATATTTTTGGGAGGGATGATTCTTTGTTTTGATTATGCTGATGCATTTTTGACTGTAATATGTAACTTAGGTCAATAGAATGCTAAAGTCCATGAAGGGTTCTTCTAAGGCAAAGTTACTATACTCTTATTTTAGAAAATGTTTAACATACGGCAGATAAAACCTCATTCTAGTTACTTGTTCAATTATGAAAACTATTTCTTTTTAGAGAGAGAGATTTTTGCTTTAGAGAGTGTGTACTTGCTGGACAGGTAATGAGAGACAGAGAGAAAGCAAGAAATTACCCCCTTGGGCGAGAAGGCCACACGGCGATCCCTTCTCTTCTATTCTCCTCTCAGGATTTTGGGCACACATGCACAAGTGCCCAGGATGAGTTTTAAACCACTGGGTTTGGAACTCAATCTGCGGTTGACTATGTGGGAATCCAGCGACATAACTATTATGCTGGACCCATGAAAACTTGACTGCATGTGGGCAAAACACCATGTTAAATATATAAAATGAAAACACAAAAGCACAGAACTGATGTCCCCTAGGTCACTCCTTCCAGGTAGAATAGGTTAAAATATATTTGAAAGGAAAGGTTTATCATTTTTTCTCTGGCTCTAGCTCTGTTCTCAAAATTTCAAGCTTTCTATGCCTGTAAAACTTCCTTTATATTGCTGAAAAGTTAGGCAATCTCAGGATAGCACACAAATGGTCATTTTCTCCACCTTTCCACAGGTCTAATGAATCTGAAACTCTTACTAATATTTTTAAAGACTTATTGTATTTAACATGTTTATTTATTTATTTATTTTTAGTTTGTCCATAGAGGCATATATATATAGAGAGAGAAGGTGAGAAAACAAGCCATCCAGGCTAGGACTTGAACCGTGGTCAACCATGTGGGAGTCCAGTGCCCTTAACCCCATGCCACCTACTGGCCCCAAAATTCTGATTAATTTCTAGAATGCCTTCTCATCTATTTTGGCATCTAGTATAATCATCAGCTAAAAAAAAAAGTACTAACACTATGAAACAACCATTCTTATCTTTCCTGAACACAGTAGAAACCCTTTTCTTGTTTTGGGTATGTGTTTTCATCTAATGATCTTCTTTTCCTCAACAAATGTTTAGTTGAATGACTAAAATAATATTTGAGAATTGCATTTCAATATACTACTTTGTATTATTGTCTTCCTTTTTATTATAATTATAATTGACATATAAGAGTTGTACATGTTTGGGGTACAGTGTGGTTTTCCAATACATATGTACATAGGTCAATATTTAATACTAGTTTTTGTTGTAAGCATTCAGAATTCTCTTTTCTAGCTATTTTGAAATAGACGCTGAATTGTCACCAACTGTATTACCCTACTTTGCTGTAGTCCTCTAGAACTCACTCCATTTATCTTCTTGCACTCTTCTGTCAACCCCATTCTCCCAATCACCACATCTCTTCCTCTTCCTAGGTTCTGGTCTCCACTGTTTCACTCTCCACTTCTATGCAATTGTGTCTTTCAGTTTCCTCTAAAGAGTGAGGACATAGGTATTTGTCTTTCAGTTACTTAATATTATTTCCTCCAGGTTCATCCATGTTGCTACTAAAGACAGAATTTCATCTTTTTGTACACTTGAACCATAACCCTGGGCATTTATACCATTTTATTTTGTTATCCATTCATGGCTTATTGGATATAGGTTGAGTCTTTATCTTGGCTGTTTTGATTAGTGCTGCAATGAACATGGGAGTGTAGTCTTTTCAACACACTGATTTATTTTCCTTTGGATATGTACCCAGCTGTGAGATTACTGTATCATAATATTCTATTTTTAGTGTTTCAAATAAAAATTCGACTCACTTAGTCTAGATGGCATAAACTGTAGTATACTGCACTGCACTGAAGCCATATAGCCAGTTGCAAGTTTAGATTCCCAGGCTCACCTGAAAACATGGTGGACATACACAGGTATCCACGATCCCAAGGTTCTGAAAGACTGGGGAAAGGGGATTGCAGCATGATGAGATATTGTTGAATATTTTCTTTCTCACATGCATGGACACAGGTAAATGCCCACATGCTCTATCATTAAAAAAAAAAAATGACTCATCTTCTTTGTGTGCTTTCTCTGGCCATTCATTTATTCATTCATTCACTTAACAAGCATTTATTTATTGAGCACATTCTTATCCAAGGCAGGCAGATGTATGTGTAAGGGGGTATATGTGTAAGCAGCACTGAGAATAATCCTCAAGTATTTAGCATTTTAGTGCTCTGTGGCACTGAAAAGCATGCAAAGCACAAAGAGAGCGAGTTTTGAGTTAGAAACTGGCATTCAAATTCTAGTCCTGAAAATTTTATATTGTATGATACTCTGAATTGGTTCATACAACATACTATAATTTCCTTCTAGTGTACCTTCCTGTAGGACAAACACTGAAGCTCTAAACACTGTTTTTCCCCTCATTACCCTGCTGATAGTTCTCTGTGTGTCATTTCACTTCAATTCAAATGTACTTACATGAGACTTAATTTGGAAGTGATTTAAACAAGGAAGGATAAGGCATGAGGAATATATAGTTACTGCTGCAGATTGTTACTGCGATGGGTTTGGTTCTGGAGCAAGAAACTGTAGTGGCAATTCCCCAATTCAGTGGGCAAATTCTTGGCAGTTTCAGAAGCAGTAACTCATTTGGGAACTGTTTTTTTTTTTTTTTTTGGGTGACTTCCAGTGTTCCCAAACACTCCATTTAGAGATAATTTCTTCAGCCCTTCTCATCTCTCCATAAGCCACTTAAAGCCTATGTATAATAAATTTCCTTCAAAATGAACTATCTGGAGAAGATTTTATTTCATGCAACAGAGTTCTTCCAATACAGTAATTGAGTAGTTACAGGCAACAGATCCTCAAGGAGATGCCAACCTGTAATTTGCTCTCTCTTATGTTTGCATTCGAAAGCAATGAGGTTTTGCTAGCAATGCAGAAAGACACACTGGCTAGTGTGAGGAGTGCAGTGGTGACTCAGTCACATTAACTGCGACCAGTGCATTATCTGGAATATAGCTACTCTTGAAAAGAAGACTTTGGCAAACCAAGAAACTACTCTGATAAATCATTACAGTAATAGCAAAGTGAAAGACTGCTTGTTTTTAACTGTACCAAAGAGATGAGAGGAAAAAAAAATGACAAGCTCAATATTATAAAGATAAAATTTCAACTCAAGGTGTGTATGAAATACCTGAGAGCTTTAGTGCTTCAACCCTATTTCTCGGTTCTGATGGGGTTGTCAGACCAAAGATCAGACACAGAGTGATCATATGAGTATGAATGACATAGAGATGAGATTCATAATCATGCCATGTATGTTCTGTGAAACTGTAAGTAATGACAAGGAAACAGTGAGACTCCAATAATTGCAAGAGTTCATTTAGGGCAATTCAGGTTTTGGAACAGCTCTTGCAACAAAAACAATTTCTCTACCAAGGTCTATAAGGCATGATCTGAAGCCCTTTTCGCTGAGCAACTATCTATGATTTCATCTGAGTTGAATATCTTGCAAGGAGGCAATTATGCCTATGATACAGCCTTCTCTCCCTTCCTGGTCTCTACAGCTAAGGCTTAGAATACACACCTTGAAACTGTAACACAATTTACTGCTCTATGTTTATGAGAATGTAAAACCCTTTACGTGCTTTTATAAGCTGTAAAGTAAATAAGAAACATTCAATAATCAGATGGAAAACTAGGAGGATGTGCAAAGCAAAGGGTTGCAAAGAGCATTGTAGCTTTCATTTTGAAAGGCTTTGAAACTCCTTGTTAATTGATACTACATTTTCGCAATCTCTTTGATTTTTAAAAATAGAATACAAAATCCAAGGTCCCCCTAAGACTCTGAGTGTAATAATCATCCACCCTCATCAATATCAGATCCTGAAGTGCTACATCAGACCCTCAAAGTGCTACAGGTTTAGTGTAAGGGTGAACTATCAATAAAATCTTAGGACTCCCTTTATAACTCCCAGAGATTTATGAAGTCTTTTTTAAAATCTCAAATCTTAGAGCTAAATGAATGTGAAATAAATACACTTTGAAACATTAATAGCCACAGTAAATTTAAATGTTGATTTTAGGCCAAAGTTATATCTCTTTTTAAATACTTGCTTATTTAATTTTACTATTATTATTATTATTTAATTTGCTATAGGGAACACTCACTGACTAGAGAGAGACAGATAGAGAGAGGGAGAGAAGGAAAGTGAGAAAGCAAGCCACCATGTCAGAGACTCAAACCACAGTTAGCCATGTGGGAGTCCAACGCCCTAACCACCATTCAGCCTGCAGGCCCTAATATCTCTAGGTCTTAGTTTAAACTACTATAACAAAAACATCATAGATGCAGTGTTTTAAACAGAAATTTATTACTGACAGTTTTGGAAACTGGACATCCAAGGTCATAGTATCATCGTGGTAATTCTGATGAGGAAACACTTTGTGCTTTGAAGTTGGTTGTCTTTTTGCTGTGTCCTCATATGGTAGAGAGCCATTCCTTATCATATAGTGAAAGAATAACTTAGGATGTAATGGTTGGAATACAGGTTTCAGCATTTTCAATTCTACTAGTCACAGCCAAAGTGTAAACTCAAGCTACACTAAACTTTACGTTCTATATTGCTTCTGGCATCATTGAAAATTATAATATTTATATTACAGATGTGGAGTGATATCTAACTTATTAAAGAGTCTATTTTTATTTTTTGACCAATATGATTAATTTTAAACGCAGGTTGTTAGGTGTTAATTATGCCATACTTTTGGGGGATTCTCATAGATCATATTTTGTGTTTACATTTGTAAATTCAGTGGTTAGCTATAAGTTAAGTTGCTATTTTTACTTTAGGGAAAAATATCAGAGGACACGCTTGTACATTCCAGATTTATACCATTAGCACAATAATTATGAATGAACCTAACAGAAAATAATGAGTTATTTGATTATTTTGAATCATGTAACATTGGTAAACCCTGTGAACCCTGAGAAATCCTATGGATCTTTTTCTTTATCTTCTGAATGTACTAATCAACAGAATTACCCAGAACAGTAAAGAACTGTCTTCACTGAGTATCAGAAATGATACTGTTCTTATGTTTCTCATTTCTCTGATTTTTCATTTATTCTGTACCTGATTATAATTATTTTCAACATAGATATTTATCAGGTATTTTCTTCCTCAATCACTTTCTATCGCCTATATACACATAAATAAGACAGAAAATGTAAAAAAAATGCTTTTAAAACCCCTTTTCTTATGCATTAATCAATAGGTTTTAGGATTACACATCATTACCACAATTAATAATGTAATTTCATTATCTGAAAATTGGAGACATTCAGGGAAATAAATTTAATCTGCTTAACAATTGCAGATTACTTACATTAGTTTTATTGCAAACAACATGTTTTTAATCAAAAATAATTTTTTTGAGAAGTTTTGCCTTAGGGTACGTGTGCTTGCCAGAGAGATACACAGTGAGAGGGAATGTGAGAAATCACCTCCCAGAGGGAAAGGCCAAGGGATCCCTTTTCCATTCTCCTCCCTGGATCTTGGGCATGCACACATACTCCGGTATCATTTTCAAGCCACCAGGTCCAACACTCAAACCATGGTCATTCATGTGGGAGTCCAGTGACATAACTGCTAAGCCATCTGCTGGTCCCAAATAGTATTTTAAAAATATATTCTTGGGAAAAAAAATAATCCCCAAAAACAAAACAAAACAAAAAATCCCTTACTGAATTAAACTTTAAGTTATGAAGTTTGGTGTGCATTTATTGGATAGGTTATTCTTCCAGACCTTCATTTGCATTTGGATAGTTTCTCTTACACTTCTCAAATTGAGAGGTTCTTCCAAATAAAAAATAAAACAGTTTTAATATTTGTAAAATCAGAGTAGCTAACGTTCCTAAGTTATTAGCCAGTCAGTATTTATTTATATATCATAATAATATGTTTATGTTGAAAATAAATCTCATCTACCAGAACAATCGCTTGTAAAATGATGAAATTTTATTATGCAACAATTGATGTCAAGTCCAAAGGAGACATTGCACTGTATCTTCTATTTCAAAATAATGAGCTGAATTTGCAGAGATTTAGAATTACACATCAATTTTAGTGATCTGAACTCATTTATTTTATTTTATAGATTTATAATATCTATTTATTTGGTTACCCCAAATTTTGATTGGCAGGGGAAAAGCCCTATATAGTTAATGAAGGTTTTAACAATTGTTTCCTCTTCTTCGGTAATGATTTTATTTATTTCTTATCATCTCACTCTTGCATTCCAAAAATATTGTTCCATTAGAATATAAAGTTAGAGTTGCTTAGAGGGCTATTTATGCATGAATAAATTGGGAAATTCATTGTAAAGTGTGATCAGATTGGTAACTCGCAATTTTTTTCTTTAATTGCTATCGACTGTGTGCATTCATGACAGTGTGTGAAAGCACCCTCTGATGGGAAACGGTCACTGAAATCCTTTTTTCCCCATTTCGCCTTCAAGTCTGTATTTTGAGCGCACAAACATGCACCCAGTGTGTTTTTCAAACTACCAGGCTGAGATTCAAACTGCTGTCAGCCAAATGGGGTCTGGCATCCAAGGCATTGCCCTTAACCACTGTGTTTCTGGGCCAGTCCTGAAATTCATAACTTTGAATCTAGATAGTACCCACAGGCTACTTCCACTAAGTTCAGTTATTTATTCACTGAGATTCTTCACTATTTTATCAGTCACACTAAAATTGCTTCACAAGGATCACTAGGTATCAATGTAATTCTGATGTTTGAGGTTTAGTTCAAATGTACATAAACAGACACACACACACACACACACACACACACACAAAATACCTTTTATTAATCAAACATCACAGCTTAAAAGACATTATTCATAAAGTAATAGTTCATTTGGTTGCTCTAAAGAATGCCCAGTAATTTTCATTTTTGATGATTTATGGAATGGAGCCAAATGATTTAAATGTTCCTTACTAATTAAAATTTTAGAAGAATGAGAAACGTTTTTTTTCCCATCCTATGAAATAAGCAATAAGAAAAGATATGATGTTCAGACTCCTTGCACTTTGTAAACATCTCTTCAAAAACAGGGAGATCATCTGAATTTAGTTGACATATTTAATAAAGATATTAAAGTTCTGACTTTTTTCTTTGAATTCTCATTAATTTCTGGAAATAATGCCAGGAGAGTGAGATCCAATATATGTACCTTACAATAAATAATACGCCGAATCTGAAAACCTCTGAGACACAAAACACATACTGTTGATTCACTGTGTCTGACTCAGTTTAATTTCAGAAGTATTTATGAAATAAAATCCAGACAGTTCTTGCAATGTAACATATATCATTTCAAAATTATAATTCTTAAATTTATATTTCATAGATTGCTTTTTTAAACAATTATTCTATTTTCCCTTACTTAATACTTAGTGAATTCTTTGTAAAAAATATTTATTTATTTAATTTTATTTATTCATTCATTCATTTTAATTTGACCAGTGAGAGGCGCACAGAGAGAAGAGAAGGAAAGTGAGAAAGTATACCACCAGGTCCGGGACTCAAACCTCGGTTGGCCATGTGGGAATGTCCAGCACCTTAACCACCATGCCACCTGCTGGTCCTGATACTTAGTGGATTCTTATACTCCCTGAAAAACTTAATAATGTAATGTAAATAATTTGAGAGAAGTTAAGCAAGCACAAGATTTTTTTTAATTTTAAGTTTATTCTTGTCAGAAAAAAATGGCTTAGTATATATTAAGGATCTCAAAAGCAGACAAGTAACAAAAACAAATGCTGAGTTTTCAAAATAAATTCTTATACCAACATGACATTTCTGTGATTGTTGATTTATTACTTTAACTTTCTGATTTCTGCCAGCTTTTCTGAAGGAAAGCACTTTAATGACAAATTATGAGTACCAAAGTCAGCGTTTTCAAAAAATTGTCATCGAAAAGAAAAGGATTAATTCAATCATAACAGTTTGATAAGCAGGAAAAAACATTTTTGATTTAGAAAACTTAATAAGAAAATAAGTGTGGTGGTGGTGCATTCTTTTTACAGTATATTATCTTAGACCAAGGTGATTTTTTTATGAAAAGTAATTTTCAATGCCAAATCACTTAAACATAGTTTAAATTATTATTAAATTAAATTAATAATACCAAATACTTTTATATTGCTTATTATATTCCTTGCCCTACTGCAATAAACCTTACCTTACTTCGTACAACCACCCTGTGCCATAGGTTCTATAATTTTTCCTATTTTAGAGGTAAGGAAATCTAAGATTGCAAAAAATATATATATCTCAAGAATACAAACTATAACTCAGACCAGACTGAAATGATTCTCAAAGGGAATTTTCTAAAAGAACTATGCTATATGACCTCCATTTGGATTAAAATATTAATTGAATAAGCAGCATTGCTGTGTTACAGGCATTTCTGCTCTGAGGAAATTCCACTTAGAGAAGAAGAATTTCTTGAGTCTTACGTGCTCTTGCAAATGAAGGGGAGGTCATGAAGGCTGTGTATCTCCTAAAATATGAGATGGAACTATTGCAGTGGGAGCCACGTTCAGTTCAGAAGAGTGACCTCGAAGTGTGAGGCCAAGAGCAAAACTGCTGTGAGGACACAGGCCAGGACCAGCAGCAAGGGATGAAATCTGATCCAGGTCAGCTGCATGATGTTAAAGAGCTCTGTGAAGCCAAGAGCTTCCCGAGGTGCATAAGGGTGTGCTGAGGGGTTCATTTCTCAGTTCTTTGTGTGCTAATTACACTGTGTACTAGAACTGCAATAATTCAGCATATTAATGCTTCTGAGTTGTGTATTATGTCACTGTGTGCTTTATTCTACTCAAAAAATAAGAAAGTGGAAGGGAGGGGAGGAGAGAAAAGGAAGGGAATATTATACATCAAAAAAAGAGAAAAAGAGGAGTTTAAAAAGTAAAAATGTTCTCTTTAGATTCTGGTTTTCTTTAGAACCCTTAGTAAAAAAGATTTTCTGAAGACACGTGAAATATGCAATATTGTATAGGGCCAATCAGGAAAAAATAAAGGGAGTAGCCAACCATATCAACATGCTAGGGATCAGAGCATTCTGTATTCAGATCATGATTTAATAGATTAGAGCACAGCAAACAACTCTGCACCAATTTTATCTTTAAGATTGTGCCAGAGGGCACATGCACTTGCTAGAGAGAGACACAGAGAGAGAGAAACAGAGAGAGGGCAAGTGAGAAGACACTCCCAGGGGGATGGTCATGCTTGCCCTCTCATCTTGTCCATTCTCCTTCCATCTCCCTTCCTTCCTTCTCTCTTTTTTTATTTTTTAAAGAGATTTTTGCTATAGGACTTGTGTACTCATCATAAAAAGACTGAGAGAGAGAAAGTGAGAAATCACTCCCTGGGGGAGGGGATATGACCACATCATTTCCCTTCTCCTCCATTCTCTCCTTGGGATTTTGGGCATGCAAGCACACGTGTCCAGCATGAGTTTGAAGTTGTTAGGTCCAGGACTGAAACTACAGTGCCATGTGGGAGTCCAGTACCTTAAACCCCACACACGTGCTGGCCCCTACAGTAACATTTTTTAAAAACTAGACATAATCATCAAATCCTAAATAAAACAGAAATTACAAAAGCAGCTCGAATATTAAGGAACCTGAATGATTCCATTACTATGAAACACTCCAGATACAAAAGAACTTGTCATTCTAAATAGCTTTTCTTTCTTTTTTTATTTTTCTAATGAGAGAGAAAGAGAGAGAGAGAGAGAAAGAGAGAGGGAGGGAGGCCCCCTGACAGCATCTTCCTGCTGTGATCTGTTCCCCAGTCCCAGCCACCCCAGATCACAGACATGCGTAGAGAGGGGCTGGGGTTAAATGCAGAGCTGTTTCCATGAGTCTTAATGAGTCCTTTATTAGCCATGAGCCATCACTCGGACCCCTAACATTGGAACTGAAAAGAAGATGCGAGTCACCGTAGCAATGCAATTTAAAATTGATGATATATCTGAAAACATATATGAGAATTTCTGTGCCAAAATGGATAAAAGTTTATTGAAAACAGGAAATAAGGCCAAATAAAGGGAGAGCTGTCCAGGGTTCATTCACAAGCAATATCACTATCTTATTCGCATCTGCTCTCTTTAAACTGGTCAAGAGATTGACTATAATTTCAAACAGAATGTCAGGTTGTGTGAGAAACCTGCCAGGCTGATAACTAAAACAGTCAATGGAAGAACAAAGAGCCAAAAAGAACCGAAGTTTATTGAATAGATGATTCAAGGCAAAAGAGCCTTGAATAAATAAGGGGGAGAAATACTTCTAGCATGTAATCGAGTGTTATTATAGTAACAAATGAATGTGGTTAGTGCACGGACAAACTTAAATGACCAGTAAAAAAGTATAGAGAGAGATAAAAAACCTGACCCTTAAATAATTAAAAATACTACACCTATGACAGAGACGCCATCGAAAAAACCTGGCAGTGGGGGAAGAGAAAGTATATGTAAAAGATAAATGGAAACAATAATCTTTTTCTTTTTTTTTTGACAGTTAAGTGATTTTTGTTAAAGAGCCCATGAGTTTGCCAGAGAGAGAGAGACAGAAAGCGAGACATCACCCCCAAAGGGGATGGCCACACTGCAATCCCTTCTCCTCCGTCCTCCTCTCAGGATTTTGGGCATCCATGCATACACCTGACATGTTTTAAGCCTCCATTTCTGAGACTTGAACCACTGTTGACTAACTGGGAGTCCAGTGATGTAATCATTAGGCCATCTGCTGGTCCCTGGAAAGGATAACCTTTACATAAAACCTTACACAACAATGGATACCGACAGATTTAATGTTTGAGTATTTAAAGCAAATTTCTGGTCCAGATGCCATATGACAGGCAGTAGCCACCACTGCATAGTACCGGAGCCATATGGAAGGTGTGGGTTTGAGCCCCAGGTCAACTTAAAGTTCATCAGTACATGCCTATGATCTTGGCTGGTTCGGAGCCCAAGAGAAGATCGTGGAGTGGCAGGACCCTTGTCAAGCCACCTTTTTCTCTCACTTTTTTTCTCTTAGAAAAAAATTAAAATAAATAAAAAACAAACTTGAGGGCCCAGCAGTGGCATAGTGGCTAAGGTGCTGGACTCCCACATGGCAAAGTGCATTTGAGTCCCAGACTTGCTGCTTGAAAATCACACTGGGCAGATGCGCATGTGTACTAAAATCCCAGGAGGAGGAAGGAGGAGAAGGGATTGTGGCCTAGACGTCTCCCCGGGGAGGTGATTTCTCATTTTCCTTTCCCTTTCTCCCTCTGTCTCTCTCAACGCCCTATGACACGTATGCCCTATAGAAAACATCAAAAAAACAATTAAAATTACAAGAAGTTGGGACCAGCAGTTAACGTAATGGCTATTTCGCTGAACTCCCACGTAGTCGACCTCGGTTCGAGTCCCGGACCCGGTGGCTTAAACTCATACAGGGCGCGTGTGCGTCCATGCCCAAGATCCCGAGAGGAGAATGGAGGAGAAGGGATTGCGGTGTGGCCATCCCCCATGGGGGGTGATTTCTCGCTTTCTGTCTCTCTGTCTGTCTGGCGAACGCACGCACCCTATAGCAAAAACCTTTCCAAAAAAAAAAAGAACTAAAAAAAAAAAATTACAAGAAGTTGTTTCATGGAATTGGTCCTGAAAGGTAGTCCTTGGAACACTTTTTTTAATAAAATAAAATAAAATAAAACAAACAAATTTGAAAAGAAAAGCTTTAAAATTAAAAGTGCATTGATGTTTAAACCTTGGAAGAGAAAAAGTTTTCTTAAGCCAGCCATCAAAATCCTTTTATAAGAAAAAAGGTTGATATATTTCACAACATAAAATTTAGAAACATATGTCAATTTTTAAAATTTTCATAACAAAAGTGAAAAGACAAGTCCCTTGACATTATATAATAGGAATATAAAAAGCAGAACATGGGTGAGGATGCAAATTACTTCCAAAAAATTTAATGATAAAATTAAAATGACAAAAATAGATAATGCAATGAGATGTGCAGAAATTTTCCAGAAGACTAAGTACCTATTTTCATAAATGCTGAAAATTATGCTTTGTTTCATAAAAAAAGTCAGAAAAAGACAAATTAAGAACAAAATAAGAATCCTTAGGCCAGTTGTGGCATGGTGGATAGAGCACTGAATTCTCACATGGTGAACCGTGGTTTGAGTCCTGTACCAGGTGGCTTGAAATCATAACCAATAAATAGAAAAATAAATAAATAAATTAAAAAAAATGAGAAACCTCATTTTACTTATGCATTGGTAGAAATGCTGCACAAGATATGAATCATGACAACTGCTATATATTGTTGACGTCAGTATACATTGATTAAAGAATGTTGGAAAACCATTAAATATTGTCTTGTAAGATTGAGCAAAAATTCTATGTTGACCTAGCATATCCTTTTTCTGTATAATTGCTGGACATCTTTAACTTCTAGGCCAAGAGTTTTACATAAGAATGATCATATTAGTTTCATTTGTTATGATCTTTTTTTAAAAAAATGTACACACAGGAACCACACGCAGTTAGCGTAATGACTATGTCGCTGGACTCTCACGTAGTTGACCGCGGTTCAAGTTCTGGACCTGGTGGCTTAAAACTCACGCTGGGCGCGTGTGCGTGCATGCCCAAGATTCCAAGAGGAGAATGGAGGAGAAGGGACTGCGGTGTGGTCATTCCCCCTGGGGGGTGATTTCTTGCTTTCTATCTCTCTGTCTCTCTGTCTGTCTGGTGAACGCACGCGCCCTATAGTGAAAACCTCTCCAAATAAATAAATAAATAAATAAAATGTACACACACAAAATCTAGCTTTATAATAAATGGATAAACAACGTGCTAAAATCGTTATAATTTTATGTAGCAGTATGAATAGCAAAATCACATACACTTTTTTTTTTTTTATTCCCCCATAGGGCATGTACACTCTCCAGAGGGAAACAGAGAGAGGGAAAATGAGAAATCATCCCTCAGGAGGTCTGACCACACTACAATCCCTTCTCTTTCATTCCCCTCTCAGGATTTTGTGCACACAGATGCGTGCCTGGTATGTTTTTCAGGCCACCGGGTCCAGGACTCAAACAGTGGAGTTAGCCATGTGGGATCCAGTGCCTTAACCACCACACCACCTGCTGTCCAAGAATTACATCCACATTTAACAACATAAATAAATTTTTAAAATTATGTTGGAAGCCCCAGTAGATTATCTATGTGGTGATGTCACTTTTAACATCTCAAACAGAATGAAATAATGTTTTGTAAAATATATTTACGTATGATCTTTGCTGCATGCTAAATGTTACTTTTAAAATGTAACACAGTACACACAAACATTTGTTATACATTTTATTTATGTGTTCTTTTGAAAGGGAATCTAGAAAACTGTTTAAATCCTGTTACTCTCTCGACACTTGTATATTTCACCTGAACTTGTTCAGACTGTATCCTCTCACCCAAACTTGCTCATTTTTCTAATATTAATTAAAGTGTATAGCTTTGACTAAGGCATTTTTTGTATTTACATATTTAAGTTTCTGTGAACTAGATTATAACAATCACACAGTTTATGTCATCTAATGTACAAAACAAGCATTTAAGTTAAATATATTGCTTATTCAAGACTAATTCATACACATTTAAATAAAAATAAATCATGGGACCAGCAGGTGGCATGGTGGCTAAAGCGCTGGACACGCCCACATGACCAACAACAGTTTGAGTCCCAGTTTGATGTCTTGCTTTTTCACTTTCTCTCTCTCTCTCTCTCTCTCTCTGGTCAAATTAAAATAAACAAATGAATAAATAACATTAAAAGATAAATAAATAAGCAAAAATAATTCTCAGCTCAAGGTAAATTAAAAAAAAAGGAAAAGGAATAAATTTTTTCAGCTCTGTACATCCCTGGATTGGTATCATTGTTAAAAAACTTAACTCTATGTTCAAGATATCTATAAGAGCTCTAAAATTACATGATCTTTCAAAAGGAATTTTCAGCTCTGTACATCCCTGGATTGTATCATTGTTAAAAAACTTAACTCTATGTTCAAGATATCTATAACAGCTCTAAAATTACATGATCTTTCATTCAATATTACGGGAAAGATTTTAAAAAAGGAAAAAGACTACCCTATTTCTTGCAATCCGCATGCTCATGGTGGGAATGATTTTCTGTAGTATTTAGTAGTTTCTTTTTCAAGAACTGCAAATTTTAGAATTCTTTTCTTATTTTGTTGTGGAAAGGGATTGGTTGCACAGTGAAGCCCTGTGAAAGGAAGTTGCAGCCATGGTGTCTGGTTATAGGGGGACCTGTGCCTGTTCTGAGCCAAGGAGCAGCATGGCGTGTCCTCATACGTAATCTCAGAGAAAGCATCCCTTTGCTCTGTCCCCATGGCTGTATCAAACAACCTCCAGGTCTACCCCAGCAGGGCTGTACTGAAACTCAAAGAGTAGTTTCCTTAGAGGTCTGGGATTGGAGTCAGAGTCTTCGTAGATCTATGAATGCATAGGAGGAAACATGGACGGCAAGAGAACAGTGGAGTCGACGCTCCTAAAAGAAGTGAAATAGAGGAGAAGTAAAGTTAAGTATGGAGAGGGAGGTGAGGTTAAGGGCGTTATTGAAAAAGAAAAGGGGTAAGTCCAGAGCTGATGTTGAAAGTGTTAATTCTTAGGTATCAAATGGCCATGTTCTGTGGTTGTATGCAAGGTTCCTTAATTATCTCACAGTTAGGAGAGAGAACTGAATTCACTTAAAATTGAATTTAGGTTAGCGTTAACAAAGTGACCAAAAAAAGAAAAAACAAAAACAAAAACAAGATAGGGAATGGCAGGTGATATGGTGGTTAAGCTGCTCAATCCCATATGGCCGACTGCTCAGTTCAAGTCTGAGACCCAGAGGCTCGAAAAACACACTGGCTCCTGTGAACCCAAAATCTGGAGAGGAGAATAGAGGGATTGTGGAATGGCCATCCACCCTCGGGGGTATTTTCTTACCATCTCTCTCTCACCAGTAACGACTTACAACAAACAAACCAAAAAAAAAGAATATTAATTTTAGCATTCTTTTTAAAGGCCTTTTTAAGAGAACAGTTTATTTCATTTTACTTACTTTTAAATTTTTTTAAAAATTTTACCGGAGAGAGAGAAAGGGAAAGTGAGAAAACAAGCCTCCAGGTCCAGTACTCAAACCATGCTTGGCTATGTGGGAGTCCAGTGCCCCAACCACCATGCCACCTGCTGGTCCCAATTTTAGTATCTTTTTCAGAGAAGTAGAAGTTATACATTTCTGGGTTTTGGTCATTATAGGTTTTGCACAAAGCAAAAATGCAAAAAAAAAATTGAGACTGAAAGAGAATATGTTGAAGTTCAAGAGATATTTGAGTGATATATACATGAATGAATATTTTAGGTTTGTCCTTTTCTTTTTAATTTTAATGAATAGTTCAAGGTAAACGTGACATAGATAAGTGGCCTGACTCTCAACAAGAGAGAAGAATTGTCCGCAAAGCAGTGGAAAACGAAATAAGGAATGAGCGGAGGGGGAGACTTTCTCTTTGTGATGCCTCCTTTCCCTTCTATTAAGAGCTGCAAAGCGGTGGAAAACGAAATAAGGAATGAGCAGAGGGGGAGACTTTCTCTTGTGATGCCTCCTTTCCCTTCTATTAAGAGCATGGGAAATCTCGGAGCTTACATTATCTTTACATAATGTTCCAAAATAGATGTGACAATTGTGGGTTTTCTTTAAAGAAAGAAAAAAAAAAAGGAATCACACATTCACAGAGTTGGGCTTAACCTAGCTATAAATATGTTGACCTTAAAAAGGAAACGACAGCATGTGATGTCCCAGTGAGAAGGTAAATTCAAATGAAATGTCAAGATTTTCCTTTTGAATAACTTAATAGGAATAGAGGAAAAGGAGGAGAAGCAGCAGGAAGTAGAAAGGAAAAGGAGGAAGGAGAAAGAGGAAAAGGAAGAGGAAGCAAAGGAGAAGGAAGGGTTCCCAAATGAAATAGAGTTGGGTATTCTGAAAGCTGGCTTTGAACTGGGATGGACAAATAGTATTCAATAGACTATTGAAAATGGAGGGATCTGGCAGAACAAGCTGTTACTGAGAATTTACATTTGAGAATCATTTGTTTTAAAAGATTGGGACCAGCAGTTAGCATAATGGCTATGTCGCTGGACTCCCATGTAGTCGACCACAGTTCGTGTCCCGGACCCGGTGGCTTAAAACTCACACCAGGTACGTGTGCATGCGTGCCCAAGATCCCGAGAGGAGAATGGAGAAGGGATTGCGGCCTGATCATCCCCCCCGGGGGATGATTTCTCACTTTCTGTCTCTGTCTCTCTCTGTCTGTCTGGCGAGCGCACGCGCCCTATAGCGAAAACGCCCGCGCCCCTTTAGGCAAAACCCCTCCAAAAAAAAAAAAAATAATAATAATAGAAGGATTGTTGCCATCCAGAGACTATAAAAAAATTACTAAGGGATCTTTATAGGTTGTATCTTTCACTTCCATTTAAAAAAAGTGTATGAGGTGGCTTTTAAAATTTTCTTTTGAAGGAGGTAGTTCCAGTAAGTATTCTTTCTTGTAATAATTCTAAATATTGTTAGATAGTGATGAAAGAAATGATGTGTACACAACTTCATCATTATGAGAACAACATATCCAGGGATCAGCAGGTGGCATGGTGGTTAAGGGCTCTGGGCTCCCAGGTGGCCAACTGGTTCAAGGCTCGAACTTGGCAATTTGCTTTCTCAGTTTCTTTCTCTCTCTCTCCTTCTTCTTCTCTGGTCAAATTAAAATAATAAATAAATAAATAAATAAATAAATAAATAAAACTAAATAAAGTATTCTTTTAAAAAAAAGATCAGCATAGAGACCAGCTCTTAGCGTAAGGGCTATGTTGCTAGACTCCCATGTAGTCGACCGTAATGCGCATCCAGGACCCGGTGGCTTAAACTCACACCGGGTGCGTGTGCGTGCATGCCCAAGATCTTGAGAGGAGAATGGAGGAGAAGGGATTGTGGCGTGTCCATTCCCCACTGGGGGGTGATTTCTCGCTTTCTGTCTCTCTGTCTGTCTGGTGAGCGCATGCTCCCTATAGAAAAAAAAAAATCTCTGGGAAAAAAGATCAGCATATCCATCCATTCATTATCTATGCAATGTGTTAGTGTTAGGCATTGGATTCACACTTATATATTTTTTGTATTTATTTCCTCTTAAGTCATGACAACTCTATAAAATTTATAGACACAGAGAAAGTAACTAAATGTACATTGGCATAAAACTAGGAAGCTGCGAGGTGACAGTTTTGAGCCTGTATAGACTTACTTTATAAGTGCAGAAGTGACCACATGTATGACATGAAATGCCACTTGTGGACCCCACATCTGCCTCCAGGTATACTGCTCCAACTGCATGTGGATCACACGCATGCAATAGTCAAAGCGAGGACATCCCAATTCAGGCACTAAATATCTGGGGAACGAACTCTTTGGAGATACAGACCAAGCTTACTTCAAAGAAAGGACAGGAATTACTGCAAGAAAAAAAAATAATTTAATAACTATTAAAACAAATAGTTTCCATATTTAAGTGCACTATGAAAATGGAATTGTGTTATTGAGCAAGATTTTCAGGAGTGATAGGATGAATCCTTCTAAGTTTCATTAAAAGTAGTATTTACCAGATCCAAGATGCATACACAATGGCAGAGACAGAGGCTGAGTAGAGCATATAACCTGATCTATTCATAAGGGAAGGATTTCCATAGGGACAGCTCTTGGTATATTATTATGTTATATTGATTAACCATTTCCTATGAGTTTGCTGTCTATTGGCTATTTGCTTTGGGATAAAACTTCAAGCTTTGATGGGCATAGATATTGATATAAATAGATATAAGCACATAACCTTTCTTTTTGGAATATATATATATATATATATATATATATCCTCTTATTTTTTATATATTTAATTATACCCACACATATGCATAAACTACTTGTTTCATTCCCAATCACATAGTAAAATAATACCAGTTATTATTATTGTTGTTATAATTATTATTTTAAGTGACTAGGTATGGCACTTTACAATTTCTGGTCTGAATGCCATTAAATTGGTAAATATCCAAAGTCCTAGGCTGGAGTCTAGCCTTCTTCACACAGTGTTGTTATATGATACCGGCAAAGCACTGTGTTTTCCCTAAGCCTCAGCGTACTCAGGTCTGAATAGAGAAATGTTTTACTTCTCTGTACTATTGGAAATGTGTTATAATTTAAAAATAGGAGAGAGTGAAATTGGCATCATTATCATTTTATTGTTACTATCATTTGTCAGGAAGTGATTCCACTGCAGATTCACTGGAGAAGGGCAAGCCGTTGGTTTTAATACAAAGGCCTCAGGTTGTGCTCTTTTCTAAGCATCTGACACTTTTTAAGTCTCCAGTGAATATTCTCAGTAAAATTAAAACAGGTTTGACATAGTGTGGTACGAATAAATGCCTTTCCCAGTGCTCATAGAAGAAGTTTTTAATGTTTTTCTGTTTGTTTGTTTTAGGTTTTCGCTATAGGGTGGTTGCACTCACCAGAGAATTACAGAGAAGCAGACAGGGAAAGTGAGAAATCTCTCCCAGGAGAGATGGACATGCTGCAATCCCTTCTCCTCCATTCTCCTCTTGGGATTTTGGGCGCACATACCCCCGTGCCTGGCATGATTTTTAAGCCTCTGGGTCTAGGACTTAAACTGTGGTCAGCTCTGAGAGTCTAGTGCCTTGACCACCATTCCATGCTGGCCCCTGTTTTATGCTTTTTAATTGCAAAGAAAAAGAAATGTGTCCAGATTCTGCATGCCCTTCTTAGATCATGTCTAATAAGGTTTGATAATACTTCATTATTTGAGACCTTATTACAGAAACGTGCATTGTGAAGTGCTTTGAAATATCCTACTATCTCAAGAATATGTGAACTTTGTTTATAGCTTTCTTATTCTTTGTTTCAGTGGTGGAGTAGCTGTGACCACATGTGTGGTGATGAGTGATAAGTATGACAGCCTCATTGTGGGCTTAAAGTGATCCTCATTCGCTATCACAGAGGAACAGGTGGAAGAAGTTGGTTAGTATTGGCAATGAGGGGAAGAAAAATTCAGTCTCAATTGTTAGGAAAATAGGTCATAATTTTCATTAGATTTTGGCTATCTATTTGATTAAAAATCTCAGATTTAGAGGCCAAGAAAAAGATGAATATAACATGGCCCTGCCAATGCTTCTTCAGTTCCTCTTCAACACTAAAGTAAAATAATAACATGAACATCATGTTTTAGAGCCATACCAAACTTCTCCTGTAATCAAAATGAGAAGGAACTCAACTGCAAAAACTTTTATTTGGGAAGCATTCTAAAACTTATTATGATTGAGTGAATGCTTTCATCATCTATAAAATTATTAGAAAATTTTTATTATTGTAATCTGTGTAATTTCCTTCAACCTGTCAATCATCTCTTTTCTTTAAAAAGTGTTTGTCAGAATATTAGGACAAAAACTCAAGCTTGGAACAAATTCAATGCCAGTGCCACTGAACAACAAACTCCTATTTTTAAGATGATGGAATTATAACCTCTCAAGATGGGAAGAAATTTCAGAATCATTGGCTGTTTTTTTTTTTTTTTTTTTGCTGATTTTTTAAAAAAGTATTTCAGGATCTGATGATACCAACCCTTCCTGAATGTACTGTTGAATTCTGAACGATAGTTAAATATATTATTGCTACTGGTGAATATGTATTCATGTGGTTTTGTTCTATTAGAGCTGTTGAAATGAATCTACCACAAGTTAAGCTACAGACAGGGCATAACCTGGATTACAATTATGTGAATAAGAGACTATTATGCTAGATAGAATATAATATGGTTAGTGTGTTGATCTGCGAGCAGTCAGGAAACAGAAGCACACCAGTTATTTATAAACAATAATTTTAATATAAAGAACTATCAAAAAACAGCTATTTAAATAACTATTACTTTTTTTTTTCTTGCTGATTTTTTAAAAAAGTATTTCAGGATCTGATGATACCAACCCTTCCTGAATGTACTGTTGAATTCTGAACGATAGTTAAATATATTATTGCTACTGGTGAATATGTATTCATGTGGTTTTGTTCTATTAGAGCTGTTGAAATGAATCTACCACAAGTTAAGCTACAGACAGGGCATAACCTGGATTACAATTATGTGAATAAGAGACTATTATGCTAGATAGAATATAATATGGTTAGTGTGTTGATCTGCGAGCAGTCAGGAAACAGAAGCACACCAGTTATTTATAAACAATAATTTTAATATAAAGAACTATCAAAAAACAGCTATTTAAATAACTATTACTTAAAGGAGGTAAATACAGCTGTTAAAAAAATTGGCATAGTGCAAGAGAACAAACAGAGAGAAATGACATTAGTGTGATTTAGATATGGTTTACTGCATGTTGATGATGTGTGTAGTATTCTCAACTGGACTGGTGTGAGAAGTATTTCATGTTGTGTAAACTCTTTTTACAATCAAAATGATAAAGTGATTGAATGTCTAAAAAATAATTGGAATAATAATAATGACCTGGAACAAATGAAAAGCTATTGGATGATGATGATGGGGACTTTAATGTCTTTGTATTGACTAATATGAGTGGCATTCCTTCTGGAAAAAGAAATATAATACACTGCAAAGTTATATGCGATTCAATGTAATATAAACAAGATTATGATAATAATAAATAAATAAATACACGTTGAGAAAATCTGGTAAGGTTTCCTGAGTCATTTTTGGAGCATTTATGTTATTTATTTTGTTATAGGGCTTGCATGGACCAGAGAGGCAGACACAAGGTGAGAGTGAGAGAGGGAAGTTAGAAAGCCACCCCTAAGGGGTTGGCCACACTACAATCTTTTCTCCTCTGGGGATTTGGGGCATGGATGCCGATGCATCTGACATGTTTTTCAAATCACAGGGTCTAGGACTCAAACCAGGAGGTCAGCTATGTGGGATCCAATGCCTTAACCACCTCACCACCTGTCAACGCAAGATTCTCTGTCTCTTGGAAGATAGCTCTTGCTTAGAATCTCCATATCTTTGCTTGTATCATATAGGAGTTAAACACTTTAATGGCACAGTAACATAAAATGCTAGTTTGTCTTTTGTACATTTTAAAAAAAATTTGGCTGCTAAATGACTTATATGCCTTAGTATCTCTCTCATAGCACTACACATTTGTGATGTATATATTGCTTTTTTAAATTTGTTTTGTTTTCTGGTTGGTCTTGTCAGGAATATTGTTCTACTTCATAATAGTTCATCATAGCTGGAGTCAGAAGTCCATGAAAATATCTTAAATGAAAATTAGTAACTTGCATACAGTCTATGGATTGCAATAAAAAATTATTGGTGTAAAAGGCAAAATGCACCCTCTCTGTTCACTTCTTTCTCCTCTTTATCACTGTTGACATTAAAGTAGGCTTTTTATCCTTGTACTTTTATAATTTCTTTGAAGGAACATGGTGTGCAGCATTCAACCCAAAGTCCTAAGTTCAAAGATAATATCATTTATCATTCTGTTAACACTTTCTGTGAAGATCTAATTTGTTCATATACTGAGGCAAAATGTTAGCCTTGCTGAAATATAGCAGGAGTGACTTCAGCTACCTTTTTAGTGACTTGAGCCTCAAGGGATTTTAGTAAATCAAGACTGTTTAAGTCAGGCTAGTCTGTCATTAGAGCAAAGAGGCATAAACCATTGCATTTTCATCTTCTTGGAGTTCCTGCCTTCCTGACTGAGATAGTGCGGAATCTCAAGGTTGCTCTTCAGTTAAGTGTGACATATGGAACATCATTATGCATCCATTTCACGCTGTATCAATTAGGTCAAAGAGAATTCTTCTTTTGCTAATTGCACTATGGTTTCTGATTCGAAATTAAAAAAAAAAAAAATGAAAAGGGGTTTTGCATTCATGCTGCTACAGGTTGAGCCAGGCCAGTCAATCTGATGTAAATAGAACACAGAGAGAATAATTAAACGCAATGTGCACATGAACCTGTGGTATAAGCGATATATTACATCTGCTAAAGCCACGGTCAGGGTGGTGTCTTATCAATATCGGTTCTTATTGTAAGGGTATGAATACATATTTAACGTGTGTGCAATTAGCATATGACAGACAGAAAGTGTTCCATATGTTATTATTGTACTTCATCCTCCCAACACCACCAAAAAATGAGGATTTCTGGTTAAATAGATGGCGATGAGTGTCCCTTGAAACAAATAGCAACATTTTATTGTTTTTATTATTCAACAAGTAATATTAAGTTTTTACTTGCTAGGAGTTTCAATGGGTGGCTCCATGGGAACAATGGTAAGTGAAAACATAGTGTTTATTATTACAGTCTACAGAGGCTTAACTTAATGAAGTCTTCACGCAAATCTAATATCTAAAACCATAATAAATGATTAAAAAATCAGTAACATTTCATAAGCATGTATAGAAAGAATATCTGTATGGGCCAATTAAGAAATAATAACAAATACAATAAATAATTCAGTTAATAGAAAAGATAGGTGAAGCAAAGGACAGATGGGAGAACTGTTGGAACAGTGTCTTGGCTAGGAAAGAGGAAAAGGTATTGATAGTCCAAGTGGCAAGAATGAAACTGTACAAGAACATGGAAAGTTTATTCATGGAATTAGGCACATTTTACTGTCATTTCAAGTAAAAAACAGAGTACATGGGCAAGGATGCTGGGACCGGGAAATGCTCTGGTTGCAACTCATCCATGAGGAGGTCTCTTGTCCCCACTTTTGTTTCCACAGATGAAACATGGCTACCAGCTGAGAGAGGATGAGGAGTCATGTCAAAAGTCTGAAATAAGAAGGGAAAGCATAAAAAAAAAAAAAAGCAACTCTAGGAAAAAGGAAATGAAGAAACTAGGAAAGTATAGTATAATTGCAAAGCAACATGAAGATTTGTGTTTAGGAAAATACATGGAAAGATTCAGTGTGATTGTGCATTTTTCTGTAGCTCCATTTGTCTGCTTAGGTGTAGGGAGAAGGTGGGTGGAGAGTTAGATGTACAATCAGCCATGTGATTTTTAAACTGTCATTTTTCAGCTTAACTCCTATATAATTTCCTTTTTAGGAGTGAGCTAGACTTTATTCAACCATGTCTCTATTGTTGGACATGTAGGCTGTTGTCAAAGTTTTTGTATTATATAAGCTTGAAATGAACATTTTAGAATCCTTAAGTTTTCATGTATACAATATTTTCCTTAGAATAGATTCATAAAATTGTAATTATTCTATTAAATAACATGAAAATACTAAGGGTCCGGATATTTTTGCCAATTGTATGTTTATAACAGAACAAGGACATTGATTTTTGCCTTCTTTTGACATGATCAGGATAAGGGAACAAAGGTTTGGTTATCACTTTCATTGATAGCTTATTGTCTTTTTTTTGGGAGAGGTTTTTGCTATAGGGCTCATGCACTTGCCAGAAAGACAGAGATAGACAGAGAGACAAAAAGCATAAAATTACCTCCCCCTCCCCCCAGAGGGGATGGCCACATCACGATCCCTTCCCCTCCATTCTCTTCTCGGGATCTTGGGCACTCACGCACACACACCTGGCGTGAGTTTAAGCCTCCGGTTCCGGGACTCAAACCACGATCGACTACGTACTACGTGGGAGTCCAGCGACATAGCCATTACAGCAACTGCTGGTCCCAGCTTAATGTCCTAACTGAATAACTGGACACCTGAAAGCTCAAACAGGATATAGTTATTTAATTATTCTTTAGTTTTTAAAAAATATTTATTTATATATTTATTATCCTAATCTTGTTGGATATAGTTACTTTTAATGGTCATGTAGTTTTATTGTCTTTAAAATGTTCTGGTATCTCTTATCATTTTCACAATCTTTCTCTGTCATTTTTTACCTTTGTTGTACCCTAAAGTGTTAAAACGAAGAGTGAAGCAAAGTACTCTTCTGTCCACACTGCAAGTGGAGTCTTCATTTTAAGACATGTTTCTCTCTCATGGGAATTATTTCTTTTAGTTTATTTCTACACTTAATTAATACCAGGCACTTAACGCGAAGTACCGATCGCCTCTCACCTGATCAACGACATTATTTTTATGATATTGTAAATTTTGTTCAGATCTATTCCCCATACTCAGTTGAAAATTTGTTTCCTAACATTCTTTTATTCATGGCTTGATATTTTCATGCTGAAAATACCCTCTCTTTGCTCTGTTGTCCTCTGAGTAGCAGAATTTCCAATTTACTCTATCAGAAACCCTTAAAAAGTTCATTGAAATCATGTATTATGAAAATAAATATGCATGGATTTCAATTTTTTGCACCAGAATAAACTTGTACTTTAATTCCATTTTTCTATAAACCTTTGAAACTCCCTCTCATGCTATAGCTTGCTTATTTCCTTTCTATTTCCTGCCAGATTGTTATTGAACTTCATTTATTTGTAAAAAAAAATCACACCCTTGCTATTAAAAATGTCTTCCTTTGATTCCTACATATGAACTAAGATTTGTGTGGGTTATAATCTTTTAACTTTGACTCTTGTCTACTTCCTATCACTGTATCAGGTTAATTTTACATCAAATATCATAAACTAGGTAGGATTTTTAAGCACCTTATGAGAGAAAATAGTCATTAAGTATTTCTTCATGAAAAGCCACAAAGCCAGCAACAGATACATAATTTAATTAGGCATACATTTTTTTCAAACAGTTTGAATTTTCAAAAACAGTGTGAAAAAACATATTTTAGTGGATGGAGGTAGCTTCTGGGAATGAGATCATAGGAACCCCACATTTTTCCTATCAAAACAATCATACTTGGTAGAAATTATGAAGAAAGCAACCATTGAAAGTCTTAAAATTATCCCAGGGGAATGCAACAAATATAAAAAAAAATTATTCAAGAAAATGTAAATCTTGATAAAAACAGCTGTAGCTTTTGAAATGAGCTGTGACTTACTCCCACACCCAGCTCAGTACTGCAGAGTTTGATCTTCCCAGATTCAAAAGAAGGGCTACGGGAATCTCTCCCGAGGGAAAGACTGCAAGTCATTTTCATCCTTTTCAGTCTCATGATGCAAAAGCTCTGTTCCAATAAAGGAACAGATGAGAGATCCAGGGAGCTTGTCCACCTAGCCCCTATTCAAAGGTTAGAAGTTCTAAACCATGCATGGCACACAGGTAGGAAGAAGAGTAAAAAGAAATACATAAATGTGGGTTACTGGCAATGTTAAATATAAGTGAAATTAAAGTATTTAATTAAATATTAAATTAGGTGACAATGAATAAGGGCTTCACTGCAGCTCCACTCAGGAATAATAATAAAATATGGTGGTGAAGAGAAATGTTTCAAAGGTCAGAGCTTGGGAATGTGCACCTAGTATCTACTTGAGTGAAAGATGAATTAGCTCGTTTGGAATTTGCAGACTCAGCAAATTCACAGTGGCATGTATTGCTAAGATGCTTGCTCTGAATGCTGGAACTGTATGGGAGTCCTGAGTCGGTTCCATGGGCCTCCTGGGTCTAGAACTGGCAATGATTTATGCATGCATTCCCTGCAATTTGGAAAGTTCAGACAGTAGAACTGTGAGCACTAGGCTGACCTGAACAAAAAAGTGATACCCTGTCTAAGCCAGTCATGGTGGTGCACACCTGTAGTCCCAGCTACTCAGAAGGCTGAGGCAGGAGGATGACCATATGGTAAAACTAAGTCTTAAAAAAAAAAAATCATACTTGCAGACTCATACTAGCAAATATGCAGCCTATTGGTCAGAGGCCTGGAACAAAAAAAGATTGGAAAATAGGATACCAAAAGGTGGGAAATGAGCTTACTGGAATGATTGATGAGTATTGGTCACAAATCAAGAAGAATATTTTGTTTTATTTGAAGGTCTATCATCTTGGAAGAGGCAATAAGTAACCAAATACAATGACTCAATCAGTTGATGTCAGCCAAGCTCTGTCATAAAACACCCTAGAGAGGGCATAACAAGCCCAGAGATGAAGTAGTGATCGGGGCAGTGCTGTAGGCTCTCCAGAAGCCAAGTCTGATAAAGCTACTGACACTTTCAAATGATCCTCTTCCAGAATGAGAGGTGAGCATTGAATACCTAGTAGCATTGTTCATCAAGGATGCCAAGCAGTCTTTGACAACAAATTAAGTTGGAACACTTCCACACTAGAAAGAGATAGCAACCTATTTGCATAGTGATCACTATGTATTCTACACTTGGGATTGCCTTTCCTGTCCACACAATTTCAACCAGCACCCCCACTCCCCACCCCCGAGGATTTGCAGGGTGTCTGATCCACTGAGCCAGCATTCCACATAATATTGCATCAGGTCCAACCATCAATTCTACACTAAGGGAGATTCCATCAGGTGGGTTATGAATGGATGAAAAAAAAAAGTAAAGAAAAAAGGACAAACACTGTATGTCCCTGGTTAGTCAATATACAGTGAATATATGGACTCTATGGCAAAAGAGAAAGACTGAAGATATAATGAAAGGGAGGATAAGCGTAGATACTAGAGACTAGGGGTGTGGGTAGTAGAGTGAGTGGGCATGGCTCAGGAAAGAAATACTTAACAGACGTATAAATGCAATGTTTTCCATCGAAAATGATGTATATGGCAATATCCTTGATTCAGCTGTCGCATACTGTATATATACTTTATTTGGCTATAGAGACATATGACAATTAAGTGTGAATAAGAAACTAAAAAGTAATAATAATAATAATAACAAGAATGGTGGAATATCCCATTGAGGACATAGTGGAGGTATCAGTTTTGGGAGAATATTCTATGAAGATAGTCACCATTCTCCAGAATGTTGTGTTCATACTAAATCGATTACCATTCAAACTCCTATTTTGCTAATACATATATACATAGGTCCAGTAACCAAGGTGCAGAAGCAGGAATTCCCTCACTTACTATCACTTCCTATGATTTACTAGAGAAATTTATGATTCATGAATACTGTGCTTTGCGAATTAGAACTGTTTTTCAACAGAGGAGCATTTCCACTAAAGCACAAAGCAAAAGTAAGTCCTGTGAGAGTTTAAGCTATCCCTGTTGTCTTGTCACTTGGGTACTTCATACCAAGAAATCAGGCAAGAAAATGAATCACCATCTTGTCAGGGTTAATTAATTTAATCATTAGGAAGAAGCAGGTTAGGGACAAATACATTTGGTAACCGTCTCTAAGTACTACCTTACTCGCTTGGTTTTAGAATGATGGCTTTTTAATTTTATGTTTGTTTATTCCATGAATCACAGACACATGCACACATATCCAGCACTCCCCAAATGGTCTTATTGCTGAGATCCACACCCCAGCTTCGGTCAGCTCATATCATGGTACCAGTATGCACAGTCTACTCAGGAAAACCGTGAAGTGGTAAACAAGGAATGGAAACTTGGGGATGAGTGTTTCATCCCATCAAGTGAGCCATCTTGATCACAGAGGTAATGCTACCAAAGGTGAGGGAAATTCAGAGAGGTGGAAAAAGAAAATGATGAGTTGCCTCCAGAACAGAAGAAAATGGAGCATGATTTGTTCCCCTATGAAGTCTCTTACATTTTCTCCCCAGGGAAAAAAGTTGTGCTGGAGTAGCTTCTAAAGATTCAAGCTAAGCAAGTTGATCTAAGCAGCCCAAGAAGAGGTATTCATATAGACTTTGCTGTTTAAGTTCAATAGCACAGCCTCCCTCTACTTAGGACTAAAAGATAAATTATTCCACCTGTTTAGAAGGTTGTCATCTAAGAGCTGAGTCTGATTCAGGATGTTTTGTTTTGTTTTGTTTTGTTTTCTTCTCTGAAGAGCAGCCTGTGCTTTCTGTGCATGTCCCCTGCTCCAGCCAAGCCATGTTCAGTGAATGATCCATACGAAGGTGTAAAGGTCCAGCCTTCTCTCTTAAACTTGGAGTAGTTCTGATGGTCTCTCTCGGCTTTAATATTTTTCTCAGGGTTAATTAATCTAATCAGGCAGAAGCAGTGCTTTCAGTACATGGCTACACAATGTCTCCTGCTCAATCTTCATTTTGTCTACCCCCTAAATGTGTTGATCCCAAGAGCACTCAGGAAAAAAATGTTCTGCACACACCTTTCCAGCGCAGTACCTGCTTCAAGGAAATGCAAGAGGACAGGTCCCACCTCACTTGGGGTAACCTGTCTCTCTTCCCTCTTGCTGTCAATACTTAGAATGAGAACGCATCATCAGGCAATAATGGAACTGTCTGGAACTACCAGGGCTGTGTCTTCATTCTTCCTAGGATATTCTACAACACTCGAGTTTGGTGTGTTGAGTTGGTAGTACCCAGAATTGAACCCAAGGAAGAATGCTTTGGGGATTCCTCATCTGTGGAATAAAAGGGGCCATGCACAGAGGAGATTCCATCTGCTCTGTGGTTTTTCCTGTGCCTTGGGGTTCAACTCTAAATGTATCTTAGTCTTGTCTCTCTCTCTCTCTCTCTTTTTTTCTTTCTTGCTGCCTATCTGTGAACAATGACTTTGCTCATGTATATTCTTTTCTTTTCTTCTTTTCTTTTTTTTCCTGTTTTAGGTTTTTGCCATAAGGAGCATGCACTCTCTGGAGAGGAGAGAGACAGTAAGAGGGAAAGTGAGAAATCACCCCCTAGGAGGATGGGGTTATACAATCCCTTCTCCACTTTTCTCCTGGGATTTTGGGCATGCTTGCACATGCACCTGGCATGGGTTATAATCCACCAGGTCTGGGACTGGAACTGTAGTCTGCTATGTGACAGTCCAGCACCTTAACCATTATACCATCCATTGGCTTCAACTCATAGGTATTTTTCTCACTCAAGCCTTTGAGTTGTAAAGTCCTGGGCTCAGTTCCTTTTGCTCCTTGAAGCTTTCCTCATGCTGTTGGGACTGCTGCAGTAACTGGGCCAACTTTGAGCTTCAGCTAGACCAAAGGACCCGAGCAGGAGAACCTGTGCCACTTTCCAAAATTAACATCTTTTGCTGCTCAGTTATCCTAGGGGGTATTAAAATTTTTAAAAAGTTGCTATTCTGTAATGTGTGTTTAAAGCTGATCCACACAGCAGGGCATAGAGATCAGTGCAGAGATTTATCTGTCAGTACTGAAGAGACAGGGAGGAGAATTCTGCATGCTAGACGACCCACCCTGCTGGCTATGAGAGAAGCTTAAATAATGAGCTACTTGGTTATACCCCCTTCAATACAGAAATGTGATCACTTTCCTCGCTAATGTTCTATTACTTCTCTGCTTCAATTAGCACTTGTATCTTTAGATATTGGACAATGGTCTAACAATGGCCTACTGAAGGCTTTTGAGTTATTGCATTTTAACCAACTGTTAAGCTTGTCTTCTATTGTTATTTATCAATTTGATACTTTCTCAATTAAATGTTAACTGAAAATTACTTCAATATACACATCCTATCTTTAGTCCAGATGTGTATATTTTTATTTGAATAACCTGCAGAGGAAGGCAGTCCTAAATTACTTTAATAAAGCTGAAACTAAACTGTAGTGGATAACTTTCCTTTGATCAGGTTATACAAGATTTCCCTTTCAAATGGTTTTCTGTCATATCATACTGATGACGAATACTGGTATTTATGCTGGATGTTTTTTTAATCTGGTGTTGTATATTTAAATATTTAACTTTACATGAGAAAGCAGTTACGATTTGCTGTGAACAAAGCTATTGCCTCATGAATTTTTCAATGAGAACTGATATTTTGTGATACTAATTAGGATTAAGTTACTGGCCGCTACACAGCACACTTCATGAAAGGCATTTGCAGAGCAGCTATTTTCCAAGGCGGTAGAATTTGTAGGTCATATGTTGAATGCAGATAGATAATTTGGAGAAATTATCCAGAGGACATTGATGCAGGAAGTGTTTGGTCTATTCTTAATCTTTGAAATTATTTTAAAGATCCATAAACTTACTGTGTAGGCAGTTTAATTATTAATTTCAAAACAGTACTAAAAGAATATTTGCAAATACAATCTCTATACCTCTGCAATAACTAATGTATATGTTCACGTGATGATAAAAGACAAAGAAAGCAAAACTTGGGGACCAGCAGATGGCTTAATGGTTATGTCGCTGAACTCCATGTAGTTGACCGCGGTTCATGTTCTGGATCTGGTGGCTTACAACTCATGCTGGAGCGTATACGTGCATGCTCAAAATCTGGAGAGGAGAATTGAGGCAAAGGAATTGCAGGGGCTAATTTCTCACTTTTTCTGTCTCTGTGTCTCTCTGGGAGTGCACGCGCCCTATAGCAAAAATCTCTCTTAAAAAATAAATAAATTTGGGGCCGGCAGATGGTGTGGTTTAGAGTGCTGGATTCCCATGTGGTCGACCACAGTTCAAGTCCCGGACCTGGAAGCTTGCTTTCTCTCTTTCCCCTTCTCTCTCTCTCTGGTCAAATTAAAAAATTCTCTCTCTCTCCTGTCTCTCTTTGGTCAAAAATTAAAAAAAAAATGATAATAACAACAAATGGAAATAAAGAAATAAATATTTTTAAAAAATTAAAAAGTGAAACTCACACTGTGTTGCATATTGCAAAATCCCACAGGAGGGTTTGCACTGGTGGCAATTTATATAGCACAGAGCTTATTAACAGTATATTCTCTGACTGAAACAATAATCATGTCTGGGCAAGAGTTTATGGGGAGACATTAGATAAAGTGGTGTTGTTAAATATCATAATGAAATACAGCAACAATAAAGATAAATATTTTATTTTATTTATCATGTTCCATGTAAATTATTTACAGATCTCCTAATAGATAAACAAAATGGTGGAATTGAAATTTCTTTGTTTTACAAATGAGAAAAATGAAGTCTAGTAGTATGTTTTGGTACCGTGCCAAATAGTCTTTCTTTAAGTGGATGCATGGAGAATTAAATTAATTTCATTACTCTGACTTCATGCCCATACTCTACTCTGTACGGACTGGCAAATGAAATATAATGTTGTGTAAAAGAAATCAATGACAATGCAGAAAGAAAAATGTAAAAGAGGGCCTAGATGGTGCCATATCAGTAAATAGGAAGCTCTGAGTGCTGACTGATGTGGGAAGGTTTCCAGGTGAGTGGGTTCCCACGTTCGCAAGCTGGCCTAGACCTGAGTAAATCCCATCATCAAGACTCTGTCTGGGTGTATCTATCTATTCATCTCAACATCTTTCTCTTGCTCTCTCTTATTCATGGAAGAAATAAATACACTTTTAAAAAGGATTCTAACATTGGGGCCAGCAGGTGGTAGAGTGGTGAAGGCACTGGGCTACCACATGGTCGATCTTGATTTGAGTCCCAGACACAGCAGCTTAAAACTCATGCTGGGCACCTATGTGTGCATGCCCAAAATCCCAAAAGGAGAATGGAGGAGAAGGGATTGTGGCATGGCCATTTCTCTGGGAGAGTGTTTTCTCTCTCTCTGTCTCTTTGTCTCTCTCTGTATCTCTCTCTGAATACACATACCCTATAGCAAAAATCTCTAAACATATGTGTGTATACATATATATAAATATATTTCATATACATATATATTTATTATGTATATCATGAATCTCATTATATTTACCTGTCATATAAATGACAGGTAACTTTATGGAAGTGCAAATTGAGATTAGATGACTACGTTGAGACCTTTGTACTCTGCAAGGTCGAGCAATTCATCTTCATCAGGAGAAATATCTGTACCTGGTAAACACTAAAATTTTCTGTACACAGCTGTGCAATTAATGCCTTTTTATTTTTCTACTAAATAAAAACATCTGAACAGGAATATCCTACCTACATCATTAACTCATCAGAACCTCTAAAAACCAATCCAATTATGCTCGTATTTATGCATATTATAGAATACTAACTTTATAATAAGAATATTAAAAGCAAAATGATACACTTACAAATATTATAAGTGATTAATTTCACAAATAACATTTAGAAAATGCTTGATAATAAAACTAACACTAATGTAAAAAGGCATGAAATAATATTATGTAAAATATAGAATGTATAGTGATGTGACACTTTTAACCTTTTCTCATAAATAATTCAAAATTAAGTTTCAAAGAGGAAAATCATATTATTGTCCTATTTGTCATAGATATTTAAGAAAACACTTAAGTAGCATGCCTGTCTCCCTCTTTCTGAAAAAATATTATTTTTTTTAAAAATTTAACTGCTGATCCATAAACCTCCAGGACTTCTCACAAACCATCTATTAAATTCTGCCTATTTTGTTAATGACAGCTCAACATACCACCAGGGGCACTTAATCTTTGAGATTTACAACCTTTGGCTTCTTGAAGAAAAATGAGATTGGTTAATAGGTAGAATTTTTAAATACTAGATGATGTGAGAAAGAGTGATGTGTCCCAATTGCATTATGGACTCCACATTCTTTTCATGTTTAAGTAAAATATGTATGCAACTTTGTAAATATATCTCTGGATAATACATCTCAAATGAGCCAAGGCTGGCTACAAAATGCTAGAGGATTATTACAACCACCCGGCTCAAAAATGGGCAGCCTATGTTCTGTGAAATCTCTTAGGACAGTATTTTAGCGTGTTCTTATCTTATTTGTATATCATCTCTCTTTTGGAAAAGAGAGATGAAAAAGTACTAGTCTACATTTGTTAGACTTTGGTTTAGTCATTTATAATTACAACTTTTAAAAAGGATTCTAACATTGGGGCCAGCAGGTGGTAGAGTGGTGAAGGCACTGGGCTACCACATGGTCGATCTTGATTTGAGTCCCAGACACAGCAGCTTAAAACTCATGCTGGGCACCTATGTGTGCATGCCCAAAATCCCAAAAGGAGAATGGAGGAGAAGGGATTGTGGCATGGCCATTTCTCTGGGAGAGTGTTTTCTCTCTCTCTGTCTCTTTGTCTCTCTCTGTATCTCTCTCTGAATACACATACCCTATAGCAAAAATCTCTAAACATATGTGTGTATACATATATATAAATATATTTCATATACATATATATTTATTATGTATATCATGAATCTCATTATATTTACCTGTCATATAAATGACAGGTAACTTTATGGAAGTGCAAATTGAGATTAGATGACTACGTTGAGACCTTTGTACTCTGCAAGGTCGAGCAATTCATCTTCATCAGGAGAAATATCTGTACCTGGTAAACACTAAAATTTTCTGTACACAGCTGTGCAATTAATGCCTTTTTATTTTTCTACTAAATAAAAACATCTGAACAGGAATATCCTACCTACATCATTAACTCATCAGAACCTCTAAAAACCAATCCAATTATGCTCGTATTTATGCATATTATAGAATACTAACTTTATAATAAGAATATTAAAAGCAAAATGATACACTTACAAATATTATAAGTGATTAATTTCACAAATAACATTTAGAAAATGCTTGATAATAAAACTAACACTAATGTAAAAAGGCATGAAATAATATTATGTAAAATATAGAATGTATAGTGATGTGACACTTTTAACCTTTTCTCATAAATAATTCTAAATTAAGTTTCAAAGAGGAAAATCATATTATTGTCCTATTTGTCATAGATATTTAAGAAAACACTTAAGTAGCATGCCTGTCTCCCTCTTTCTGAAAAAATATTATTTTTTTTAAAAATTTAACTGCTGATCCATAAACCTCCAGGACTTCTCACAAACCATCTATTAAATTCTGCCTATTTTGTTAATGACAGCTCAACATACCACCAGGGGCACTTAATCTTTGAGATTTACAACCTTTGGCTTCTTGAAGAAAAATGAGATTGGTTAATAGGTAGAATTTTTAAATACTAGATGATGTGAGAAAGAGTGATGTGTCCCAATTGCATTATGGACTCCACATTCTTTTCATGTTTAAGTAAAATATGTATGCAACTTTGTAAATATATCTCTGGATAATACATCTCAAATGAGCCAAGGCTGGCTACAAAATGCTAGAGGATTATTACAACCACCCGGCTCAAAAATGGGCAGCCTATGTTCTGTGAAATCTCTTAGGACAGTATTTTAGCGTGTTCTTATCTTATTTGTATATCATCTCTCTTTTGGAAAAGAGAGATGAAAAAGTACTAGTCTACATTTGTTAGACTTTGGTTTAGTCATTTATAATTACAAAATGAATCTTATGACTTAGAACAAAAATGACTACATGCAAGATACTTTTTGTCTGTGTGAGAGCAGGAGGCTTCATCTCTTTAGGAGCTAGAATGACCTGGACAAATGTAACACATTGTAATTCTCTAAAATTGTTTGAAGGCAGGAAATTGTGTTCAAGTGACAAGGTGTCAAAGACATCGACAAATTGCTTATGCTTGGAGACATCTAGGATATTATTCTGTAATCATTGCTCTATGAAATGTTACCCAGATTAATTTTCAGAACTTACAATTTTACCCTTTTTAATTTTAGGGTCCTAAACTGTTGTGCATGGTATTTTTCTGAGTAGAATAATAAGTTATCAGATAATGTATTACAATGATTTTCTATTTACGATGTTAGTCTTTAGGTATTTGTAAGCAAAGGTAATCAAATTTGTGATTTAAAATCAGATACATTGCACTTGAATTTGGACCATCATTTTGAAACTTGAAATTGTATGGCAGTCATGAAATGAGGTGTGCTTTATTGCATGTGTTCATGAACAGGAATCAGTGCATTCAAAGAAAGTATTATTCTTAAGAGGAGGATCTACCTTCTTTGCTTTTATTTTTTTTCTGAGAGAGATTTTTACTATAGGGCACATGTGCTCACCAGAGAGACAGAGAGAGAAAGAGACAGAAAGCAAGAAATCATCCCCCACGGGGATGATCATGCCACAATCCCTTCTCCTTCAATCTTCTCTTGAGATTTTGGACATTCGTGTGCACACACGCTCAGTGTGAGTTTTAAGTCGCTGGGTCTGGGACTTGAACTGTGGTTGACTATGTAGGAGTCCAGTAACGTGTCATTACACCATCTGCTGGTCCTGAGATGCCACATTTAAATACATAGGAAATGTTAATGCAGTGTAGTTTAACAAACTTACTAAAATTATATATTGATTAAAAATCTCATATATATATGTAAGAAAGTTTGGAAAAGAGCAAGAATTTTTAAAAGTTGGGAGAAGTTTATAAGATGATCCCATAGAGCTTCCTCTTAATTTGAACTAACCAATATCTTAATAATTATCAAGCTATACCAAGAAGAGAAACTAATGCTTTACATGTACAAAAAGCCCCCGTCCACTACAATAGTATACATTTTCAAACTTATGTTAAACATTATCAGGATATATACACTTATTTTACTTATTATTGAAATATACTACATACATATATAATGTATGTGTGTTTGTGCATATGAAATTTATTACCAAGCTTCATATGTTTTATTCTTGCTGATAAAAATAGTGCATAATGAGATTTGGCTTACAACAGCCAGAAAATAATATACTTTTTATTATATAGAAAAATGAGTTCTCAATTTATTGTGGTTTATATACAAAGAGAATCTGAAAAAATCAAGGAAGATAGTTATGATACTTAAAATTACTTGCACACTTACTATGTGTACAGTCCTAATTGATTGGGATCACAATTGTAATTATATTGCGGTATGAGTCAAAGACATGGAGTGAAATTTAGTGACAAATTTAAAATTTAATAAACTGCATTTGATACTTACTTTACTTAAACAAATGACAGAAAGGGGAGTTTAACTTATTAACATCTGAAGATCTCAAGAGGTTGATTTAATTAAGCTCATTTTATGAAAGACTCATTTATGATTAAAGGGTAGGGAAATGAACGGAAGGCCATGGATTTTTCATAGCTGTCTGCTCAGAAGGGTTAGGGTCATCTTTCAACTAGTCTGTGACTACTTAGGAAATTATCTGTTAACTCTCATTTGTTCTGTTCAATGTTTTTAGTGGATGCTTAAAGACAGAAATAAATGAAAAATATACATTATTAACTCCTATAACTTTGTAAAGTAGTGTAAGTGATTTTCATATTACTTAAATATTTGCCAAAAGTTGAAACTATAAAACTTCAGAAGTCTTTTCTTTGAATTTTATATTTTGCTCATTTTTTTTTGCCTATAGCTACTATCAATTCGATATGTTGAATATCAGAATCTTCTGCTTCGAATACCTCAAAATAAAAATTTCCCATGCACACACACACACACATTTTATGAGAGAGAGAGACAGTTTTTTTTTTAAGTTCTTATTTAACTTTATTTATTTTAATTTGACCAGAGAGGAATGGGAAGAGAGAGAGAGAGAGAAAGAGAGAGAAAGCATGTCACGCCAGCCAATCCAGGACTTGAACCACGGTCAGCCAGTGGGAGTCCAGTCGCCTCAACCACCACACCACCTATTGTCCCCTACAGAGACAGGTACTTTTGAGAAAGTCTTGCTGTGTTCCAATTCTCCTGTCCCAGTCTACCAAATAGCCAGAATCACAGGTAAACACAATGCAGCCTGGTAACCCAAACTGGGTTTGCCGTGTGGCTTCAAACTGCCCAAATGATAGCACTTACCTGTACACCACTTTGACTCAGCCATTCACTGCTATGCTATACTCCAATAATTATGCACAATTGGAATCCTTTTCAAAGAAGATATTCTAGTTGCAAATATATTCCAAAAATTTTTTGAAGTGTCTCGGGAATAAATATCTCAACACTCAGATTATATTAATCATTGATATCCTTGCCAAGCACATTGGATACTTCATCATCTCCTTTATCAAATAATGCAGCAAGGGGGATTTGGTTTGATTGAATGTCTTTGTTGTATGGATCTTTCCTTGTGATTAATCCAAAAGTCATGTTTTTCTCATTTAACAGCTTATCTCTAAGCTTGCTTCTGTATTTTAGAGTATTCCTTTTAATTCACCATCTAGATAATTGCCTTAATTATTCATCGTAATCTGCATGTTTGTAATAGATATTATCTTCGTTAAATCCTTAAAGGTATAATCTTAACTTTTAGAGTAATGATTAGAGATCTGTCTTCTGCATATTTCAAGAAAATCAAAGGAATTAAGACTTATATTTTACTTAACACATCTATAGTTGTTTTCATAAGATAACGAAAAGAATAGACTAAAACTTTTATAAAATAAAGAAAAGATAATGTAACATTTTAAATTAATATCTAGAACATTTAAAAGAATTTTAAAATTAGTTGTAATATCCCTATTCACCTTTAAACTATTGGGATAATCATAGTACTTGCCTTTTTTTTCTAAAAATTACATTAAAGTATATATCTCAAATGCTTTATCGATGATAAAGTTGCTTTAAGATTTCTGTGGCATCTAACTCTCAAGATTCTAGCATATTTAACCAAATATATTAAATCTATTTGTGTCCTGTTATATTTAATTAGACTGTATATCATTTATATCTGTCGTTTAGTTTCTCTAGTACTCATACTTGGGAGTACAGAAGGGTGAGTGCAGAGTATAAAATCTAATTAGTCATTTAGAGTTTGGGAGTTAGTATTTGTTCTCCACCATTCCCTAATCAAAAAGACCTCCATCCCCTGCTGCCAGTAACATCTAAGAGTACTAAGATAGTCTTGACAAAACCTTACACTTCGCTCAGTTCTCACAGAACCTAATAGTCATGAAATTGTGCAAGTGTGTGTTCAAAATAAAAAGACGTAAAATGAAACTTGTTATTCCATGAGAATATATTAAGTATAAAACTGTAGGATAGAGAAATGAAAGCACAGAGAATTCAGGGCATGCATGTTGTCTCCAGATACCCAAATGGTTTCAAACCAAGTTCCTAACCCTCTAATCTAGAGCATTGATAAGTGACAACGTGTATATTAGTTGGCCTACTCTTTGCAGGACAGTCTGTGATGTAGTAGATTTCAGACCTGGAGACCACATGACAGGTGTGGTTCAAGCTCCCGTACTGACTGGACTGAACCTCCACGTGCAAGTTCATATGCCCAGGAGCTTGGTGGTGTGGGGGACAGATCACAGCATGGCTTAGCCCTGTAGAGGATACCAATCTCTTCCTTTCACTCGTGTATGCGCAAAGGTTTATCAAAAATTGTTTAAAACTCTTTTAAAAACATGTATCCTGATAAATACATGTGTAAATCCAATCTTAGAGATACTAGGATACATAGCATAGTATACGCCATTATTTTTGCAACATTTCTAAGCTTCCAAAAGTCATATATAGCAGTAAATGTTGAAGAGTGTAGACAAAATATTTATTAAATATTATCAAAGAAAATATGTAAAATACTTAAAGGAAATAATACTTTATATAGGCAGTTTAAGATTAAAAAAAAAGATAAGAAATTGCCCTTGTCTTCATTACATTTTTGTTTAGGATGACCAAAGTCAAATTATGAAGGGCAAAACCTGTGCTTTCAAGACAGCCTGATAGACCAGGATTAAGGAATCCCATGTGGTTAACTGTAAACTCAAATCTCAGTCCCAAGCTTGATAAACATGCAGGGTACATGTGCACATGCACCCTAACTTTCTAGTGGATGAGAAATAGAAGAGAGGGGATTTTGGCATGACCATGCTCAATTATGAGGTGCTTTCTTCCTCTCTTCCTTTATGTCTCTCTGTCTTTCTCTGGCAAGCACATACACCTTCTGACAATCACATCAAAAAAAAAAAAAAAAAGAAGAAAATGAAAGAAAAAAATGAAAAGAAGCCCTGTGTTATCTATAAGTGATTTATCTTAGTTCTAGTAAAATTCCATCATGTGCATTTGGTATACATATGTTATCCTTATTTTTTCTCAAATTTTTTAAAGAGATTTGTGCTACAGGGAAGGTGTGCTCAGAAATACAAAGAGACAGAAAGTGAGAAATCACTTCCAAGGGGGAAGACCATGCCACAATCCCTTCTCCTCCATTCTCCTCTCAGTATTTCGGGCATGTACATCCATGTGCCCAGTATGAACTTCAAGCCTTCACGTCCTATACTCAAACTGCTGTTGGCCACATAGGAATCTAGCACCTTAACTGCTATGCCACCTGCTGGCCCCAATGTTCTTGAATGCAATTCATTATTATTCTTGACAACAATCCAAAACAGAATCAAACACATATTCATGTTTACAAACAGGGAAAAGTTGGCAACATGCTGCAGAGCAAGAAATTGACCCACCTTAGCAGGTTCCATTGCAGTTTTAGCACATAGACCAGTGTCTATATGAGTAAAAGACAATATACATATCATTCTAATTATTCGTTTATTTTTTTCTGACTTTTCAAAAATTTGGTATAGGAGGTACTCACTGGAGAGAGGCAGAGAGAAAAAAGTAATGTCTTCTCTATTTGTCCTTTTGGGATTTTGGGTACAATGCACATGCACCCAGCGTGTTTTTCAAGACACCAGGTCCAAGACTTGAACCTTGCTTTCAGTCATGAGGGATCCAGACACCTTAACCATCATGGCCTCCAACTGGTCTTTACATTATTTTTAATTAACTGATATGAGGGATCAAAACTCAGCCAAAATATACTGTTATAATAATTCTTAAGACTTACATTTATTTATATTATTATTCTTTATTACTAAAATATTATTTCTTCCAAATTATTTATTTGGACAGAAAGTGTCATAGGGTGCTAAATTTCTAAACACTCTGAATTCTGAAAATGCAACTATTTCAGAATTACCTTAGTTACTGATTGCTTTATAACTGTGGACCTGTGACATTACTAGTATAGTTTCCAGTCCAAAACAGTAAGGAAAACTAACCTATCTGATCTTAATTCCTAGTATTTATTATACCTTTTCCATAGGCCTCTTGTTTATGTAGGCAAAGCAACTTTCATTTATTTAAAATAAACTCAAAAGATGTAAGTATTCTCATGTTCTTAAAATTTTATTGCCCCTTCTGATATTTCTGGTTTTAATTTTTATTATTTAAGTTTGCTTTCACTGGAAAGAGGCAGAAAAGAAGAGAGGG
>NW_006159636.1:463232-468317 GCF_000334495.1 Tupaia belangeri chinensis
AATGAGAATGTAACCCCTAGAAGCGATGACCACACCTAAATCCTTTGCATCCATTCTCCTCTTGGGCTTTTGGGCATGTATGCACAAATGTTCAGTGTGTCTTTCAAGTTGGTGGGTCTGGGACTCAAACCATGCAATTGGTCATATGAGAGTCAGCTGCCTTAACTACCATAGCACCTAGCTGGACTCACTTCTGATATTTTATTCTGATAGGGAGGAATAACATTACCTCAGCTGCCCTGCATAATTGCCCAGACTTCTGGAGATTGTTACACTGGACTAATTATCAGAAGACAATTCTGTAGATGGAAGACTCTAATGAAAACCTCAACAGCTGCTTTGAATATCTCTTCAAGCTGTCCTGAGCATCTTATACCCAGTCCTGCAAAAACCAAAGGTAGAGCAATAAATGACAGCCAGCCGACAGGAACCCATCCATGTAGGATTTTTTTTTTTTCCTTTTTTTTTTTTTTGGAGAGATTTTCACTATAGGGTGCGTGCGCTCGCCAGACAGACAGAGAGAGACATTAGAGACAGAAAGCGAGAAATCACCCCCCAGGGGGGATGGTCACGCCGCAATCCCTTCTCCTCCATTCTCCTCTCGAGATCTTGGGCACGCACGCACACGCGCCCGGTGTGAGTTTTAAGCCACCGGGTCCAGGACACGAACCGCGGTCGACTACGTGGGAATCCAGCGACATAGCCATTACGCCAACTGCTGGTTCCCTAGAATTTTTTTTTTTGATGTGAAAAATAAGCTCTAGTTTTAAGTTAAAAAAATTTCAGAAAAAAAAAATCTATTCGATGACTACAGTAAGATCTATGCCCCAGCTAGGGGCTACTTTATAGGATGCCTAAAGTTAGACTTGCATTCATGGAAATGCATATATCAGCTATTTTTGCTCTGAAAATATTTAGATTAATTAAGATCTTTAGTAATTCAATAAAATGTGGAGGAAAAACAGTATAGAAAGCAAACATAGATACCAGAGACAGTGTGGAGGAGGAGAGTGGGAAATGGCAGAGGGTAAGAGATAGGGAATGAAGCATGGGGACAAAAAGCAAAACATACAGGAAACAAGAAATGGAAAATTATTTGTTGACAATAACATGTATGTTGATGTGCTTGATTGAGACAATATACAGTGTACTCTGGATAGAAAATCTCATTTTGTATGCTGTAATGATGTACAGTGAATGAATGTAAATAAAAATAAATAAATAAATAAAATATTAAAAAAATAAGCACTAGGCTGATATGATACTCAGGTGGCACTATTGTATTTCAATAGAATTTATTGTCCTCCTCAATCTAATACCAGAACCAGGACTTTTCTCTGATCCACGGCCACTTAGAATCTTAGGACTCGCTATAGAAGATAAAAATGAATTGGCTCAAAAATGTTGAAAGATTTTGGGAACCAGCAGTTAGCATAATGGCTATGTCGCTGGACTCCCACGTAGTCGACCGCGGTTCGTGTCCTGGACCCGGTGGCTTAAAACTCACGCCGGGCGCGTGTGTGTGCGTGCCCAAGATCCCGAGAGGAGAATGGAGGAGAAGGGATTGCGGCGTGACCATCCCCCCTGGGGGGTGATTTCTCGCTTTCTGTCTCTAATGTCTCTCTCTGTCTGTCTGGCGAGCGCATGCGCCCTACAGTGAAAATCTCTCCAAAAAAAAAAAATGTTGAAAGATTTTAATGATTTTATATTTACTGGTGTGAAACAAGTAACAAATTAAGTCCTAGTCAATGTCAACTCAAAGTAGAAAACTATCATGAACATGTTTTGATTTAACCTTAACTATCAGGATAATATCTTCCTTAATGTCCTCCTCATTCTGTCTCCCTTCTGTCCCCATAACAACCAATATTCTATAATGAGATATTAAAATCCTTAAGAAAAAAAATGAAAGGTGCGAAAAAGCTGCTTATGCAAGGACTATTTCCCTGCAGTTCAACTTGAAAGAAAATGAAGTTATAGAATAAAAGATTGTAAAACACGGTGACCAAAGGCACATCAATGATCAAGAAAAGTAGGTTTAAGTTTTAAGTGTTTTATATGTATTATTTTATCGTTTCATTAATTGTCTCATATCAATTCTATTTTCAAATAAAGAAGAATGAGGCACTGCAAAAAGCACTATAGGCAATAAATGACAGAGACAAACAGGCATTTTGACAACAAGTAACATTTAAAAAATTTTTTTCATCATTAAGGGAAACTATCTGCTAAGATCTACTCATTTATTTCAGATGTACCACTTGTAATGTACCAGTTATGGTGCCAGGCAATAGAAACCTGTCAGTGAATAAAAGGAATTTTGCAAACATATATAAACAAACAATTGAATACCAAGATGAAAAACAAAAACAAACTAAAAACCTGGATCCTAAATTTAGAGTATGGCAATAGATGATTAGAAAATAGTATATATTCTATTTTAGATCAAGACAAGCAAATGAAGAAAAATAACCCAAATGAGAATATGATATTCCAGAAAGAACTTTAAATAAATACTTACTGAAAAAGTCATATTGATCATATCTGAGTTTTAAAACTACTCCATCAGCAGTTTATAAAGTACTTTGGAGGAGAGAGTTGCAATGTGATTCAGAGGAGAACATTTACAGGCAGAAAGAGTCTAACGAAGAAAAAGTCAAAATTTTGGAGAAGTTTTCAACCAGAAAGAACCAGTGAGCTGGGAATTCTGCTGAAAATATTATAGATTGCCCTGAAGACATCATACTTGAATACTGTTTCACAAAAATCTCAGAATATGGGAAAGTTCACTACGGAATATTGTGCTAGCTCTACTACTTTACTGCTTGAAAATACAGTTGGTCTTCTTGACCATAGGAACTTCTCCAGAAAACATACAAAACAGTACATGGCTGCACAATTTGAAAAACAAAATTGTAGATTGTAATAACATAACTCAGATAAAGATGGTAAGATTTGCTGACTCTTGGTAATAGCACAGTAGAACTCAAAATACTTACTCATGACCTTTACAGAGTAACTCATCTTCAACCTTTATAGAGTTTGCTTCATGAAGGAATAAATTGCATGGATTACCTGAAAGCTGAACCTCTGAATTCAAGAGTTGGTCACAGTAGCAACTCTTGATCAAAGTTTTTTACTTTCAATGTTTTTAACTTTTTACATTTGCTTTTTATAATATTGTGGCCTGTATATTTTAAACTCAATGAGTTGTTGCAAGCTCACTGAACTGTTTAGATAAAAGACTGTCCTTGAGGCACCAGGTGACATGGTGGTTAAGGCTCTGGACTCCCACATGGCTGACTACAGTTGTTCCAGCCCCAGACCTGGCAATTTGAAAGTCATGCCAGGCACATGTGCTCGCTTGCCCAAAATTCTGAGAAGAGAATGGGGGAGAAGGGATTGCAGTGTTGCCATTCCCCCCTGGGGGGGGGAATTTCTCGATTTTTGTCATTTTGTCTCTCTATGTCTCTCTGGCAAGCACAAGTGTCCTATAGCAAAAATGCCTCTTTTTTCTTTTTAAAGTATTATGTGCTCTTAATAAGCAATACAACTTCATAACATTTCATCCATCCATTTAACCAATGAACTAATTGTGTGTGTATATATATATATATATATGTGTGTGTGTGTGTGTGCGTGTATGTACATATACACACATATATATATTCTTTTTATTGTGTATATTTTGACTGTTCAAAATACAGTGAAGTAACAAAATAACACCATGGTGAGCATTCCAATCACAGAATATTATTACATATTCTTTCTTCTATTCTGAGGCTATAAGAGCACAATCCACATCTGAGATGATGCAAAATCACATTCCCCTCATAAAAGTTGTTCGAATGTATGCTTCATTTTAATTGCTTCTGAGATTCCTGATTCTTTTCTGTCTATGATAATGTTGTATATTTTCTTCCTGTAACAATTTTTAAAGCTAAATTTCTATTCAAGGGTGTGGAGACTTCCCTTTCAATAAATCCTATACATCTTAAAAATAATCTCCAGGCTGGCCTTTTCCCAACTAAAGGGGGTGAAATGATGAATGGGAACAGCATTTTCTAAATTGCTGAATTCCTCAGAGGATAGTAAGGCCTAACAAAAGAATAGATGTTCTAAGAGTAGAGAGAGATGTTCTATTTTCTCTTCATGGTGCAGTTCAGGGTAGAGGAAGGACAGGAAAGTTTCATTGTGTGACTATGGAGGAGGACATGGCTAGATAGCAATTTAAAGCTTTTCACCTGCCTTAAGAATATAGAACATTCTGAACTTTTTTTCTGAGTCAGGGAGAGTTAAAAAAAAAAAGGCGTTAATAATGATTATCTTGGTTCAGCGAGGACACGTAAACAGCCTGTCAAGAGTAGAAATCAGAAACTTAAAATCACTTAGATAATATGACTGCAGACTATATGGAATCAATTTATCATTTCCCTCTACTTTTACTGTTTTCTGCAGTCTTGCTGCAACTATTGTTTAACATTTAAAAAGATAAATTGGGTTTAACTTTTAAAAGTGGGTTAGGTATAATTCCGCATATGTAAATAAGGCACGCTAAGCTCTAAGGAAATGCCTATGGAAATGCTACTGTTCCTCAAATGCAAGCTAGATGTTAGGCAAGTTTAGCATCAATGCTGAATGCATATTCTTCTTTCTGGTCTGTAACAATGACTGTCTTTCCTAGAGAGTATATGAGATTCTGGCTGATTTCTCTTAAAAAGCAACCCAATCCCTAAAACCAAAAATCGTCTTGCAAGTATACATGAGACAATGAGCTTTTACAAAACTTTTTATTTTTATTTACTTATTTAATTCTTTTCTGGAGTCCAGATGGAGAAGATAATAACAGCTCTGGAAATTGGAGGTATTTTGCAAACATTTCCAAATGCTTTTATGGTAGAAATATACTCCTCTCAGGAATTCTTTCACAACATTTATGGGATTTATATGAAGTGCTAGCTTGGGATGCACAGAACAAGATCCTCAAGGATTTTGCATATGGTTAGGAAAATAACCATCTAGATATATTTGTCTATATGACATAGTATTAGCCAGAAGCAAGAATCAGATCTGTCTGAGTGAATA
>NW_006159636.1:468604-491905 GCF_000334495.1 Tupaia belangeri chinensis
AAGTTTGCACAACAGGATGTAAACAGCTTGGTTAGACACCATGGCTGAATGGACGTTCCAGGAAGAGGTCAAGAAACAAGGAGGACTGAAAAGGTGTGCACCCACTGGAGACATCTAAGTGATTCCAATAAGATTAGTCTCAGAAAAGGTGGATAATGAGATTAGATAGAAATGCATCGCAAATGACAAGATAAAGGACCCGAACAAGGAAAATGAATTGGTTATAAATGTAGCCGGTGTGAAGAAGAAAACATATTATAGGAACAATGATTTGAGCCTTTCGTATAACTTGATGAGCAATAAAGAAAATGCATCCTTACATCTAGAGAAAGCAAATTACCAAATAAATAAAATATGGTAGGCATACATGATCTAATTGGCAATTTCTAATGACCCAGTTTTGTCCTGAATAAATTGCTTTTCTTACATTCCATAAAATTCGTGTTTTATAAACAAGATGATGCATGCCTTCAGATACATATATATATATTTTTATTTCCAAGGTAATACAGAAAGTATTGCTGAGGACATTACATGAGTATGAAATTTACCCTGAAGATAATAAACTCATGAATACATACTAGACAGTAGAGCGCAATGCAATGAATTTTCATTTGTGTCAGATAGAATCTTATTCCAACATTTTTCATGTTCTGGAAAGGACAATTACATAACAGACAACATCTCTGTGAACCTATTATAGATAAAATTACATATTTTAATCCCAGTATGTGCTTGTTTAGAATTATAGAATGTATGAATTATTTGACACCAGATTACAATTAGATTTTTGTCTTCATGTCACTCATGTGAAAGTAAATGGGTATTGCTTTAATTATGTTATAATGCAAAAATGTGATTTCTGCTTAATTTTGAAGAAATTGTGACACAATATCTGTGTCACAAATTTACCACGGAAATAAAGCAAAGCACTAATTAACAAAATCTCTCTCTCTTTTTCGTTTTAAATAAATCAGTGTTCTTTAGTACTGGGGTAATGGATATTTTTTCTTTTCTTTCTTTCTTTTTTTTTTGTTTTTGTGTTTGTATTAAGGCTTTTGTCATAGGGTGAGTGAGTGGACCAGACACAGAGAGAGAATCAGGGAAAGGGAAAGTGAGAAATCATTCCCTGGGAGGATGGTCCCTCTAATCCCTTCTCCTCCAGTGTCCTTTTGGGATTTGGGGCACTCGTGTACATGTGCCGGGTGTGATTTTCAAGCTACTAGGTCCAGGACCAGAACTATGGTCCGCCACGTGGGAGTCCAGCATGTTAAGCACCACACCATGTGCTGACTCATGAATATTTTTCTTCTACAATACCCTTCCTTGATTGTGGAATAAATTCCTCTGTGATGGTATTTACGGCCAGTCATTTGGGTTCACTGCTGGCTTGTTTCTTGATAGAATTCTTGATATATATGCGTGCGTGTGAGTCTGTGAGAGAGAGAGAAAGAGGGGGTTATTTTAGTTTCTGTTTCCTATTGTATGCTATTTTACATTTTTAAAACTCTCTTCCTTTTTCTTTAATTCTTCTTTTATAGATGTGATGTGTGTGTGTGCGTGTGTGGAAAAATACCATCTTTCATGAATCTAGTAAAAAGCAACAAACCCAAAATATAGGGCATGTGTGTGTGTGTGTGCATGTGTGTGTGTAAATGAAACAAATGTGTGTGTGCATTTGTTATTTGGGTTTCTTTTAGCAAACATAAATTAGAAAAGTGACATAAATATAGTATACCCTAACTATTTCTTATTAACTCCAACATCCCTTACCTAAACCTAATGGTTATAACCTTCTTTTGCTGGAAATTTCTCACTAGGTATTTACTATTCAAGTAAGCCATGTTTTGCTTAAGACTATATAAAATTTTTTAAATTAGATTTTCCCTATTTTGTATCATGTTTTCCTGTTATCTGTTTTATGCTATGTTGACTGTGAAAACCTTTCTCTTTTTATTAGAAAAACACATCTGTAAGTGATTTTTTTTCCTTTTACATAAGGTCATTTTCTCAATGAAAGAGAATTATATATAAATTTATTTAATTAACATTTTTACCTACCTATTTATTCTCCATTTGAGAAATTTTATGTCTGTGTTCTAGTTCGAGATTCTGCACTACGCTAAGCAATTGAGAAAATTGCTAAGAAAGATACAATAAGAATCCCCATTCAATTTCAGTAATAGTGCCCTCTGGTTCAAGACGTGATTGAATGTCCTGTCAGTGTTCTTAGTGAAGCTGCCACCACTCTTTCCACTGCTGGGTATACCAAAGCTTTGGATGAAATATGTGATGGCTACCTGCTTTCAAATGTTTCTACCTGTGTCTAATGACCAATATGGCAGCTACTAGCCACACAAGACCAAGTTTAACTCAAGCTGGTTAAGATAAATAATAGTAAATAGCATTGCCTTACTAACAGCATCCTCCTTTTAAGCACTCAATAGTCACCAGTGCTTAGAGGTAACCACATTACAGGAGGAGTATGTAGAGCATCCTCATCAATGTAAGCAATGTTTCTGGACACTAGGCATTTCTGTTGTATACCATGTCTGCCAAGATAGCAGGGCATCATCTCGTAAGTCTGTAAGTTTTAAAAAATCTTCTTTTTATTCTACTATGGGTGCCAATTGATGAATCCTTCTAATGTCCTCTAAAACATTGAAGAGACACTTAAAATTTTCACCAAATTTTAATCAACTTCTCCTTTCTCTGTCCCTTCTTTTGTGGCACAATGGAATTTTAAAATTTTCATTTTATTATAATTTACTACTATTCACAATAGCTAAGACATGAAATCCACCTAAGTGCCCAACAAGAGAAATATGGATTTAAAAAAAGTTATAAATACACACACACACACACACACACAACACACACATAGAGACAAGCACACACACACACACACACACACACACACACTACATATATAATGGAATATGTAGATATAGATACACACACGTAGGTAAATGTATTCATGTATATATATAAAATACACACATGTGTGTGTACATATATATATATGAAATGCATATATTAAAATATTATCCATAAAAATGGGTGAAATAAAATCTTTCAAGTTAATAAAGATGAACCTGATAAAAAATAATGCTAATGGGAGTAGGGACATTTTTTTCTTTATTGGGGATTCTGAAAATGGTATTTACCCAAGTGTCCATATCCAATTAAACATATACTCATTTTCTATTTTTTAAATAAATATTTTTTATTTAGCTTTATTTATTTATTCTAATTTGACTAGAGAGGGACAAAGAGAGAGAGAGGGAAAGTGAGACAGCAAGCTGCCAGGTCCAGGACTCGAACCACGGTCAGCCATGTGGGAGTCTAGCAACCTTAACCACCACACCACTTGTCAGCCCTCATCATTTTCTATTTTTTAATTAAAGCATATTTTAATTTATATTTTCTTTTGCTAAAATTTATTACTAAAAATGAGACTATACTTTTCATTTGTTCCTAAATTTGAAACAATTATATTAAGTTCTACCCACTCTAGAAAAACTTTGATTAATTTATTTTATTGTATTATTTTTAATCTGTATGATTTCCATGTATTTATTTTCCATTCATACACTGTATATCATTACAGCATACAAAATAAATTTTGTCACCCAGTAACCCTGTATATTCACTCAATCCAAGATATTACCATACATATCTTCAACAGATCAGTTTCCATTTTGTGTTTGTTAAATATTTTACTTCTTTTATTTTATGATATAAGCAATGCTTTTGTATTTTGGAATGTTCCCAAATCTGCAGGAGAAAAGGAAAAAAAAAAAAAAAAAAAACAGCTACTGCGGCAAGCACTAATGTAATGCTCAGTTTTGCTGTGGCTGCATGGAAGGGTCCCAGGTTTTCACTCTGAGGTCTCCTGGTAAATATCAGGTTCACACACGCAGATCTATGGTTCTGGCTGGGCGAGGCTGGGGGTGGATTGAAGTGTGTTGACATTTCATCGTTGTACAACTCTACAGGGCACAATATGTGGTTTTTTCAAAATATACATATAGTATATGACAATCAAGTCAAGGGTATCACCATGTACATCATTTTCAGCAGAGAGCTGAATACTGTGTCTTCCCTTCGTGTCTCCCACCCACCCTTTACATCCACTCTCCTTTCTTATAGTCTCGGGTACCTACATTCATCATTCCTACTATCATATCTTCAGATCTTCCCATTTCTGCCATAGAGTGCAGACATTCGGTGTGATTTACAGTGTGTGTCTTTCAGAAACTGGCTTATTTCACTGAGCATGGTATCTTCCATATTCATCCAGTTTGAATCTCATGGTAGGGTCTCATTGTTCTTCATGGCTGAGTAGAATTCCATAGTGCCCATGTGTTATTGTTTTACAATGCAGTCATCAGTTCTTGGGCACTTACATGGATTCCATGTCTCAGTAATTGTCAATAAAACTGCAATAAACGTATATGTGCAGGTGTCTCTATGATAAAAATATTCTCCCAACCTTTGGGTAATTACCAAGGTGCGAGATTACCAAGTTGTGTTGTAATGCTCTAGACATAGATACATAGATAAAGAGAGAGAGATAGATAGATAGATAGATAGATAGATAGATAGATAGATATAGATACAGATATAGATATATTCGGTGACAGTAGGAATGACTACACAGGTTGAGCACTGCACAATTTCAAGGAATGGCATTCACAGAGATGACAACCATCAATTGTAGCTGAAATTTATGTGACTGGAAACATATTTTAAATGATCTTCCCTTCAATTATTTCTTTTTTAAATAAAAAAAACTAAACTCATAGCATGTGTTTAGAATAAATTTTCCTGGAGATGACTACATAAAACTCATGACTATAAAAAATTTAAAACACATTATGTTTTACTCAATGTGGTTAATTTTGTCTTTATTCACAAAGTCCCTAGGCTTCTGCAAACAACTTCACACTTTATTCAAGTGTTAGCATTGAAGTAAAGTTGTGAACTAGAGTGAAGATATGCAACATGACAGAATACTAATGACTTTTATGAAAACAATATGTTTTAGATAAATCAATACACTAATTATCTCATTTTTCATTTCATAAAATTTCCTGTAATTTTTATTTAAGTTAGAATAGGTTTTAAAAACACCTTTTTCTTAAAAGTCTGCCTTAATAGATTCAAGCAAAGAGAAAATATACGGATATTTATACATGAATCATAAAGAAACAAAAAGATAATAGGAAGAGTAATGAGTAACTATATGTAAATAATTTATTTTCAAACATACTAAACATCTGAATTGTAACAGGAATTGAGATTTGGAGTTATATTTATGAAACTGAGTAACTTAATGAAGTTGGTTCTGCTCCAAAATTGGTTTGTGGTTTACTAAAGGAAATCAGATGTTTATTAACAAGTTATTAGAATGATTGAATGATTAACATGTCAAAATCTTCTTGTTTTCATGTGCTGAGAAACACTGAAATAAAATGTCTTCGATACATGGCTAGCTTCAGTCGCAATTCTTCTATACTTTGAAAAAACTTACTTGTCTATTTACTTTTCATCACCGTAAACGTTGATTTTGAAACATTTAAATTGCAGAAGGACATATAAGTAAAACAGTTCATTGCTTTTGTTATCCAGAGGGAGACTTAAAAATTTTAGTGCAAGTTTGCAGTTTATAGTATGACAACCTGAAAATGCACATCTCCAAAATCCACTTCTTGTGGCTTGTCCACTAAATATATGTTGCCTTTTTACAAAAAGATATATAAAATGCCTGCAATTCTGACCTTTTCAGGAACTCTGATTTTATATATATATATACTATATATATATTATAAACTCATATATTTTATATGTATGTGTATATATAAGTAGATCTCTCTTTCTCTGTCTCTGTCTCTCTCTCTCTCTATATATATATGCTCAGAATTCTAGCCTTTTCTGTAGTTCTGATTTCATAGACTGATTATATACATATGTATACACACACATACACAAACACACTCACAAACACATGTACATGCAGGCAAAAGGAATTTTTTTAGTTGCATCAGGAAATCAGATCACACTAATTATATAATATAATTAATCCTATTTGTCTTTTGGGTAGCCACAGAACCTAGAGACTATTCTGAACTTGAAAGAAAGATATACTCCAATATTTTTCTATAGATTTACTGAACCTAAGCTAATTTTCTCCATAAATATAACTCTGCATGTAATATGCCGTAGAAAGAGAATACATTTTTAAGAATGTCTTTCAATGACTGTAAGTTTTTCTGTTGTTTTTACATTCCATCTGTTATTTAAAAAGCAATAAAATTCCTTACAGAGAAATGTATCTATATTACAGATAAAGATAAACTTCTCCTCTTCATATAAAGATAATTCAGTTGTCTAAAATAGTCAATATAAAAATATAAATACCAGGGACATTTTCTTATAAGTGGAAAGGTTTACAGCTACTTTATAGTTTAAATTCATAGAATTCATTTTTTGCCTTGTAAATTTCAAAATGATATTTGCAGAGAAGCAGGATAGCATTAGATGTAAGAGCTTTAACTCTGACGCTAGTTTTTAAGAATTTAAGCCCTGGCCCAATCACTTACAAGAAATATAACCCCTACATGTCTCAATTTATTCCATTTCTGCATTGGTAATATTGACATAATGGTAGGTCTGATTCCTTGATTACTCAGTGTTAAATGAATTAATCTATGTCGTATTTTCAGAATAATAGAGCCAAGAATAAAGGAATCGGTGAATTTTTGTTTTAACTATTATTACTAGTATAATTGTCACAATATCCAAAGCACAGAGCATATGGTGTAACCCTGTTTATAAATATATGTAACATATAATGTGTGTGTATATATATATTTATATATATATAAAATGTGTGTGTGTGCAATAGTGTTTGATATTTACTCAGAACAGGGTATCTGGTTAAACCTGCATAGACTCTATACTACATGCTTTATTATAAACATTTAAATTTCAATAGAGTTGTCAAAAATAAACAATATTTTATTCGGCAATAAAGTTGGCACTGCCTCTACACACCCCGTGCAGATTCAGAATACTCTCTAGGATCATTCATTTCTCATTAGCTAAAAGCTTTGACTAATTTAATAGGTCTCTGATTCCATTAGAATCCCCAAAGACTCTTCTTTTTCTGGCAAGAGAATAAGCCCCACACTCTCCCTCCACTTTCTGATGTTGTGTCATCAATTATTGCTTGCCCTCTGTGTTCCAGGTAGTGGGTGAGACACCAGAGATGCAAGACATTTCCTACCCTTGACATACTCACAATCAATAGGAAGACCCAAGGTCGTATATAATTTGATTTATATATGTTGGAAGAGGACAATAAAATGCTGCACAGTTAATAATCTCACAAAGCTTACAGAACCTTTGTAACTAGGGCGGTATGAGAAGTAAGCAGTGATCTATTTTAACGATCTCAAGGAGGAATAAAACGTCTAACCTACCCACGTGGCCACCCAGGTTTACGGCTACACATTTGACAGAGTGAAAACCACCCAGTGGAGCCTATGCATTTTTATAATGGATTGTTTTTTAAATTGTGTGCTAAACACATGCAACTTTTATGAGTGATTCAAACTAAAAAAATAGTGTTATTATTATCTACTGGTAAAAAATTAGAAAGAGAAGTGTTAAGGTAAGGAAGACAATATCCAAGAATTCTTATACATCAGAATATGTAATATAGTTCTTTCAAGTTAGCTCAGAATTTAAGCAGGTATTAATAGCACTTAGTAGATTGTTGTGATGAAAAAATAAATAATGCACTGTTATTAATTTAAAAGACATATAGAACATAATAGACATTTCAAATTGTTGAGTTTTTAAGATTTTAAACAAGCAATGAAGAATTTTTTTTATTGATTGATTACAAAGTATCTTATGAGCTAAAATTTTTGAGAAGTAAGCAAAGAATTTTGAAAGATCCATCATCCTTTTCTTTATTCAACTTATATCAAATATTTTAATAATACATTAATCAGGAAAAAATCCCATTTTAATTTGTACAAATTAAATAGACTTGTTCTTTTTATTAAATTAAAATAAATAATATGAAAATATTTAGGATGCTTTCTTATTCACTAAATTTTGCTTTTTATAATTCATTGAGAAAGGAGAGAAAAAAACCTATGATGATCCTCTATCATGTTATTTTCCACAACCTATAAAATCATTTCAACTCATTGTGTTACTAGTGCAATAAACATGTCAGGTAACAAAGTTGACCCCATCTGATTTCAAAACAAATATGATGTCATTTATTTTTAGTTTTACTTTAAATTTATGTAGTTACTTATTCATCTCATCTTTATATATAAAATGAGGTATACCTGTTTTCAAAAGAAAGAGTATATTTTTTTCTCTTCACACTGGAAGAGTACACAGAAGAGTGGTCCTGTGGTCTAGTTGGTTAAGACAACTACTTTGCACATGACCAACAGAGGTTCAAACCCTGGACTTGGAGGCATGAAAATCACTGGATGTGTATGTGTGGGTGTCCCAATCCTGACAGGATAGAAACACAGAGAAGAAAGGATTGTGGTGTGACCATGTGCCATTGGGAATGCTTTATCTCTCTGTCTCTCTCTCTGTCTCTCTCTCTGTCTCTCCAACTCTTTCTGGCAAGTGCATGCACCCTCTGACAACTGAAAAAATCAAATAAAACCATTTAATATTTCTTCTTCTTAGAAGAATACGCAGAAATAGTAAATGAATTCATCACATTAATTAATTTTTAAAAGCCATGTTATTTATTCAAAGTTGCATTGCACGGTTACAGACTGAAATAAAACCATGAACAGACATACAAAAAGCCCTTAACTATCACTCCTAGGTTGTTTCTAAATATAGTTAGACAAAACAGGATAAAAAAAGGTCCTGAAAAAATTATCTTAATCATACAATGACATTTTTTTCTTCCAATATGTTATTGTCATCCAATAATAGCTACAATAAAACTTTCTGGAATGAAAATCATTGCTTAAAAATAACGGTGATCTAGCCAGACTTACCATAATATTCAGAAGTCTAAAAGGAATAGATAGTGCCTACATGGACCACTGAAAATAAACATGAGAAGTTGATTTTGGGGAATTTAAACTAAAAGCTGATTTAAGAATGTAAGCCCTTATGCTGTATATACATTTTTATTTTTGCTAATATTTTGGGGAAGTAGGCAGTGGTGTATTATTTGGTTTAATTTAATTTACTTTTTTGTCAAAGTGAGCTACTTTTTCCACCTGCATGTATTGCAACCAAGGGCTTCTTTATTTTTCTCTCCATGGGAGCTATATAATTTTTTTTTTCCTCACTGGTTTGTGGCTGCATGTCAGAGCCAATAAATTAAAATATGAGCATTGAAGTATCCCTCTGTATAAATACATGGAAATATGACATACGCTAGCTTGTCTGTTTCCTCTTCCATGTGCCTCTTCGAGGTCATAAGTAATGCAAGATTGATCCAGGTCTTCTCAGAGTCTTGCACTATACATGGTGCATAGTAAATGTTCATGAAATGTTAGTAAAAGAATCACTAAATAAGTGAATAAAATAAATCCAACCTTGAAGAAAGTATCATCTTTCTATAGCTTTGTAATAAGAAGAACTTTGTTTTCTTCTTCTTCTTTTTTTTTTTTAAGAACTTTTTGCTATAGGACACGTGTGCTCATCAGAAAGACAGAGAGAGAGACAGGCAGAAAAGCGGGATATCCCTCTGGAAAGGTTTACAGCTACTTTATAGTTTAAATTCATAGAATTCATTTTTTGCCTTGTAAATTTCAAAATGATATTTGCAGAGAAGCAGGATAGCATTAGATGTAAGAGCTTTAACTCTGACGCTAGTTTTTAAGAATTTAAGCCCTGGCCCAATCACTTACAAGAAATATAACCCCTACATGTCTCAATTTATTCCATTTCTGCATTGGTAATATTGACATAATGGTAGGTCTGATTCCTTGATTACTCAGTGTTAAATGAATTAATCTATGTCGTATTTTCAGAATAATAGAGCCAAGAATAAAGGAATCGGTGAATTTTTGTTTTAACTATTATTACTAGTATAATTGTCACAATATCCAAAGCACAGAGCATATGGTGTAACCCTGTTTATAAATATATGTAACATATAATGTGTGTGTATATATATATTTATATATATATAAAATGTGTGTGTGTGCAATAGTGTTTGATATTTACTCAGAACAGGGTATCTGGTTAAACCTGCATAGACTCTATACTACATGCTTTATTATAAACATTTAAATTTCAATAGAGTTGTCAAAAATAAACAATATTTTATTCGGCAATAAAGTTGGCACTGCCTCTACACACCCCGTGCAGATTCAGAATACTCTCTAGGATCATTCATTTCTCATTAGCTAAAAGCTTTGACTAATTTAATAGGTCTCTGATTCCATTAGAATCCCCAAAGACTCTTCTTTTTCTGGCAAGAGAATAAGCCCCACACTCTCCCTCCACTTTCTGATGTTGTGTCATCAATTATTGCTTGCCCTCTGTGTTCCAGGTAGTGGGTGAGACACCAGAGATGCAAGACATTTCCTACCCTTGACATACTCACAATCAATAGGAAGACCCAAGGTCGTATATAATTTGATTTATATATGTTGGAAGAGGACAATAAAATGCTGCACAGTTAATAATCTCACAAAGCTTACAGAACCTTTGTAACTAGGGCGGTATGAGAAGTAAGCAGTGATCTATTTTAACGATCTCAAGGAGGAATAAAACGTCTAACCTACCCACGTGGCCACCCAGGTTTACGGCTACACATTTGACAGAGTGAAAACCACCCAGTGGAGCCTATGCATTTTTATAATGGATTGTTTTTTAAATTGTGTGCTAAACACATGCAACTTTTATGAGTGATTCAAACTAAAAAAATAGTGTTATTATTATCTACTGGTAAAAAATTAGAAAGAGAAGTGTTAAGGTAAGGAAGACAATATCCAAGAATTCTTATACATCAGAATATGTAATATAGTTCTTTCAAGTTAGCTCAGAATTTAAGCAGGTATTAATAGCACTTAGTAGATTGTTGTGATGAAAAAATAAATAATGCACTGTTATTAATTTAAAAGACATATAGAACATAATAGACATTTCAAATTGTTGAGTTTTTAAGATTTTAAACAAGCAATGAAGAATTTTTTTTATTGATTGATTACAAAGTATCTTATGAGCTAAAATTTTTGAGAAGTAAGCAAAGAATTTTGAAAGATCCATCATCCTTTTCTTTATTCAACTTATGTCAAATATTTTAATAATACATTAATCAGGAAAAAATCCCATTTTAATTTGTACAAATTAAATAGACTTGTTCTTTTTATTAAATTAAAATAAATAATATGAAAATATTTAGGATGCTTTCTTATTCACTAAATTTTGCTTTTTATAATTCATTGAGAAAGGAGAGAAAAAAACCTATGATGATCCTCTATCATGTTATTTTCCACAACCTATAAAATCATTTCAACTCATTGTGTTACTAGTGCAATAAACATGTCAGGTAACAAAGTTGACCCCATCTGATTTCAAAACAAATATGATGTCATTTATTTTAGTTTAAATTTATGTAGTTACTTATTCATCTCATCTTTATATATAAAATGAGGTATACCTGTTTTCAAAAGAAAGAGTATATTTTTTTCTCTTCACACTGGAAGAGTACACAGAAGAGTGGTCCTGTGGTCTAGTTGGTTAAGACAACTACTTTGCACATGACCAACAGAGGTTCAAACCCTGGACTTGGAGGCATGAAAATCACTGGATGTGTATGTGTGGGTGTCCCAATCCTGACAGGATAGAAACACAGAGAAGAAAGGATTGTGGTGTGACCATGTGCCATTGGGAATGCTTTATCTCTCTGTCTCTCTCTCTGTCTCTCTCTCTGTCTCTCCAACTCTTTCTGGCAAGTGCATGCACCCTCTGACAACTGAAAAAATCAAATAAAACCATTTAATATTTCTTCTTCTTAGAAGAATACGCAGAAATAGTAAATGAATTCATCACATTAATTAATTTTTAAAAGCCATGTTATTTATTCAAAGTTGCATTGCACGGTTACAGACTGAAATAAAACCATGAACAGACATACAAAAAGCCCTTAACTATCACTCCTAGGTTGTTTCTAAATATAGTTAGACAAAACAGGATAAAAAAAGGTCCTGAAAAAATTATCTTAATCATACAATGACATTTTTTTCTTCCAATATGTTATTGTCATCCAATAATAGCTACAATAAAACTTTCTGGAATGAAAATCATTGCTTAAAAATAACGGTGATCTAGCCAGACTTACCATAATATTCAGAAGTCTAAAAGGAATAGATAGTGCCTACATGGACCACTGAAAATAAACATGAGAAGTTGATTTTGGGGAATTTAAACTAAAAGCTGATTTAAGAATGTAAGCCCTTATGCTGTATATACATTTTTATTTTTGCTAATATTTTGGGGAAGTAGGCAGTGGTGTATTATTTGGTTTAATTTAATTTACTTTTTTGTCAAAGTGAGCTACTTTTTCCACCTGCATGTATTGCAACCAAGGGCTTCTTTATTTTTCTCTCCATGGGAGCTATATAATTTTTTTTTTCCTCACTGGTTTGTGGCTGCATGTCAGAGCCAATAAATTAAAATATGAGCATTGAAGTATCCCTCTGTATAAATACATGGAAATATGACATACGCTAGCTTGTCTGTTTCCTCTTCCATGTGCCTCTTCGAGGTCATAAGTAATGCAAGATTGATCCAGGTCTTCTCAGAGTCTTGCACTATACATGGTGCATAGTAAATGTTCATGAAATGTTAGTAAAAGAATCACTAAATAAGTGAATAAAATAAATCCAACCTTGAAGAAAGTATCATCTTTCTATAGCTTTGTAATAAGAAGAACTTTGTTTTCTTCTTCTTCTTTTTTTTTTTTAAGAACTTTTTGCTATAGGACACGTGTGCTCATCAGAAAGACAGAGAGAGAGACAGGCAGAAAAGCGAGATATCCCTCCGGGTGGGGGGCGGGGATGGCCTTGCCACAATTCTTTCTCTTCCATCCTTTCCTCTGTATCTTGGGCATGCACACACATGCACCTGGCATAAGTTTAAGCCACTGGGTCTGGGACATAAACCACGGTCAACTACTTGGGAGTCCAGCCACATAGCCGTTACACCAACTGCTGGTCCCAAGAATAAGAATTTTCTAAATTATAGCTGCATTATGTCCAGTTTTAATATGGCCTTATGTTTTTGAGCCATGTGTTTAAATGTAAAGGAAATTCAAATTACAGGACAATACTATTAGAAAGCCAAACTATGAAAGAGAGGCATTGTATGTCCCCAATCAATAGATACCAAAGATATGCACTCTATGGCAGAAATGGGAAGATTGTAAGGTATAAAGACATGAAGAATAATTGCAGATACTAGAGAGTGTGGGGGGTGAGTTGCCATTGGGGAATGGTGAAAGAAAAAGAATCAAGAAGAAAGAGAAAGACATAAAACATTTAAGGGATACAAAAATAAAAATGATCTGTTAATGATAATGTGCATAGTAATATCTTTGACTGAACCAATATACAGTGTATTCAGGATTGGGAAATTTATTTGGTATGCTGTAATGACAGTCAGTGATTGAATGTAAAAAAAATAATTTTTTTAAACAGGTAATGAAAGAAAAAAAGTTATTTAAGCTTTCTTCTCTTAATTCTTCTTCATTTAAGGTTAACCAAAGTTATGTGGAAATGTTATAGAAAATTAATTTTGCCTAAATGATAATGAAATAATGCACAGTGTACACTACCAATTGTATTTGTTTTTACTCATAACTAAATTCTCTCAGTTCCTTACCATAGCACATTCAAATATCTCCTGTATTTTTTTTAATTAAAATTTTTTATTTTATTTTTATTATGTTTAATCACATATATCTTCTTTAAATTTTTAATTATTTTATTTATTCATTCATTTATTTTTTAATTTGACCAGAAAGAGACAGAGAGAGAGAGAGAGAGAGAAAGACAGAAAGGAAGCCACCAGGTCTGGGAATTGAACCATTGTTGGCTATGTGGGAGTGTCCAGCGCCTTAACCACCACGACATCTGCTGGCCCCTAATCACATATATCTTTACAGTGTATTACATTTCTTTTTCCAGTACAATTACCATGTATATCAGTCAAGACAAAAGCATTACTATCCACATCATCATCATCAAATAGTTTTTCCTCATTTTTTTCAGATTATTATTATTATTATTTATTCTCATTTTTTTAAACATCCAATTACTATATATCATTTGGCTTATAAAGAGAATTCACCCAACATGAAATACTTCTCAGACCAGTCCAGTTGAGAATACTATGCATGCTATCGTCAACAGGTAATAAACCATTTCTGTGTCCTACTAATGTCATGCCTCTCTGTTTGTTCTCTTGTTCTCCTTCTCTATACTCTTCCTTTCTTCCCTACCCCGTTCCACACTGAATTCAGCATTGCATGTTCTTTTTTTTGGAGAGGTTTCTTTTGCTATCGGGTTCATATGCTCGCTAGAAAAAGAGAGACAGAGAGACAGAAATCGAGAAGTCACCCCCCAGAGGGGATGGCCATGCCACAGTCCCTTCTCCATTCTCCTCTTGGGATCTTGGGTATGCATGCACATGCGCCCAGTGTGAGTTTAAGCTGCCAGGTCCGGGACATGAACAGCGGTTGACTACATGAAAGTCCAGTGACATAGCCATTATGCTAACTGCACTGGTCTCAGCATTACATGATTTTATTAACCACAAAGTGAAAATAACTTTGCATAACTCAGTGATTTTTTTCAGATTGATCACTTAAGGAAGGCAGTACAATAATGATATGCTATCATGATTATGTATTTTTTATCCTATCTAGCAACACCGTTCCAGATTAAAAGCTCTGAGATAGGTTGACAGTTCTTAGAAACAGAGTTAAAATTTTTAAAGAACAAAATGTCATTTCTTAAACAATGAATCATCACTGAGGAACAATTCCCCATCAAGTGATTACTAATTCTTTTTATATAGTAGGGCTTATCAACATTTCTCTAAGAAAGGAAAAAAAATCTCACAATCGGATTTTAGAAATGCCTGTCTTTAGTTCAATATATTTCAATATCAGCAGCCTGGTGTCAGCCTATATCATTAGCAGCTATCTCAGTGGGTACAGTTAATTATCACTATTTCTTTCAGATGATGAATACTAAAGAGAATATTTGCTCTGTTTATGAGGGTGGAAACTGGGGCTTTTCATTTGGAAAAGATGTCACTGAAAGTACAGTGCTATGGTACCTTTATACTTAGCTGGCACCTGCTTGAAACTTTGCTCACTATTTTTAAGTGTCTAGGAACTATTGCTGCTTTTTTGGTTCTGTTTGTGTGTGTGTGTGTGTGTGTGTGTGTGCATGTGTGTCTCCATTAATTGTGGCGATACTGCTAATGATTCAAATATCATTAGTGAAATGTTAAATCGATGCTTTCAGATAAATAAGACTTACCTTTCAAATTCAGCTTTTTTGACATAGTGAGCTATCACATTTTAATGGACACCTATAGAAGGTTACCTTTCTTTTTTATTAAATACACGGTCATAAAGATGCTTTCCACTTGATTATGTATCATGGAATGTTGACACAGGTAGATGAAGTGACTGAGGCATGACGTGAGAAAGTCTATTTAATATTGCCTTAGAAAGTAAACAAGATGGAATCATTCTTTGTTTAAAATAGAGATGGCTCAGAGAATGGGAATTATAATGTCACTTCAATGTGAATCTGATTATCAATGAAAGTAAGTACAGTTTCGGAGGACATCACTTGCTTTCAAGGGTATTTTGTGGCATCATATTGATACACGTACATGCACACACACAGTGCAAATAATGTCCTTGTCATATTTCATTCAAGGATGTACAAAGAAAATGCATTTATGCATTTTCACATGGCAGACTTGTTCATTCAGCCAAAAGCAAGACTATCCTTCCCTTATTGTCTTATATCCTCATATTGAAATGGAAATAAGAAAGAAAAACATTAAAATATGTATTTTCATTCCCTGGCTTGCCTCACTCAGCAGTAAATCTTCCATATTCTTCCACTTTCAGTCAAAAGCCAGGGTTTTATTTTATTTTATTATTTTTATTTTTTATGGCTGAATAGTATTCCATAGAGTATATGTGCCACAGTTTTTCAATCCATTCATCTGTTTGGGGGCATTTAGGTTGGTTCCATGTCTTAGCAATTGTGAATAGTGCCACAATAAATATTTATGTGCAAGCGCTTTTCCGATTAAGAATTCTTAAAACCAAAAAATCTTGGCAAACAGTTTTAGCATTTGTATCTCTTAACAAAAGTTGCTAAAAATCCCTTTCCAACACCGATTGGCAAAAACAGTAAAGATAAAATGTGTCAAAATAGACATAGCTCCGTCAGAAGCTGACCAAACATAAACAATAATGGTATGTATTTATTTTTAAATTTGTCCATAGGGTGTATGTGTTTGTTGGAGAGATAGAGAAAGAAGAGAGAAGTGAGAAAGCAACTTTCATGGGGAATGGTCACACTGAAATCTCTTCAACCTTTTTCTCTCCTTTTGAGATTTAAGGCATGTACAACCCATGTGCCTGGAGCTGTTTCTTAAGCTGGCTGGTCCAGGTCTCAGGTCACACAGTCAGCCATGTGGGATCCTGCTGCCTTGAACCACCACTCCATGGGCTGGCCCTGTTATGTAACTTAGATGGGGATGAGTTCAGGGGTTACTCTATACATTACATTTTGTGTTATTTGATTAACAATGTTTTTCATTCACTATACTCTAATCGAATTGGAGTATGGGAGAAACTTCATAGTATCAGCCACCTCTCTGAGTTCCTTCTTGTAGAAGAAGGAAAAGGTTTTGTTTGCTGGTTTGTTTGCTTGTTTTTTAAATGTCTAATTATTGGCTATGTCACTGGACTCCCCTGTAGTCGATCATGGTTTGAGTCCCTGGCTTAAACTCATGCCAGGCACGTGTGCATGTGTGCCTGAGATCCTGAGAGGAGAATGGAGGAGAAGGGATTGCAGCATGGCCATCCCCCCTGGGGAGGGGGGGTGATTTCTCACTTTCTGTCTCTCTTTCTGTCTTTCTGGCAAGTGCACACACCCTATAGCAAAAACTTCTCCAAAATAAATAAATAAATATCTAATTATTATGCATGAAATGTTAATACTTTCCTAGCGTAATTTTCCAACATGTATAATCCTAATATATATCGCAAATGATTAAAAAGTCATTCATTTTAGACTCCTGAATGATCAAATGATACCTTATGATTGGATATCGCCTTGGAGTTTTCAAAGCATTTTCTGGTGTATCACTTCCCTTAGACCTCTAAGCAGCTATGCGAAGACAGCAACGCTGTTTACAGTCTGAGCTCGATAAAGGAAACAGGACAGCTTCACGAGGTTAATCAATTCATTGAGGTCACAGACTCAGTAATGGCCACGTCAGCTTTTGAAAGCATGTCTTCTGAATGCGACTTCCAGCACATTGAATTTCCCTTAAACACAGAAGAGTCTATTTGGCAGATAATGGAGACAATAGGCCACAGAATTGTGAAGAAATAAATAAACCATGACCAATAGCAATCAAAGATCAAATATTAAGAATAAGACCGTGAAACGAGAAGAAAGGAGGTGAGGATGGTTGAACAAACAGAGAACAAGGAAAACTGGTTTGTAAGGTTTCTTGGATAGGCTGCACGGCCCGGTGGTTAAGGCAGGTGGATCCCAAATGGCTAACTATGCAGTTGGAGTACCTTTCGAGCCCCAAATCCACAAAGGTGGGAGATATGGAGGAAAAGGGATTGTGTTGCACCATTTCTCATGGTGGGGTGAGGGGTGGCTTTCTCTCTCTCTCTTCCTCTTTTTTTCTCTTCTTTTCTCTGGTGAACACATGCACTCTGGTAAAAAAAATAAAATAAAATAATTCAAAAGCCTTTCAAGTTTTCCAGTTAAAGAGGGGCCTTGAAACAGTTGCTTCACATTCTTCTCAAGCCTATTCTTACACATCTATAGTTTGTACATAGACATATCCTCATTCCTGAGAAAAAGCATTTGACAAACAGAAAATGAACACCAAGTGACAGCAGAGGGTTTAGTCAGATGCAGGCACCAAAGTTTTCATGGTGTGACTTTATTTTTAAAGCGTATTGATTTATTTCATGAGAGAGAGAAATAGAAACACTGAATAATGTCTTCATGCCACAATCTACTCCCAGCCTAGCCAGACAGGACATACATGTGTGCTTGGCGTGTGCTGAGAAACCTCAGGAGACACACTCAGGACCCTCCCTATGGCATCAGCATGGCAGAGTGCTCCAATCCTGGTGTTTCAACATGGCTGGTCCTGATGTAACTGCAGAGGTGGGAGCAAGATTCAGGAAATCAATAAGAGAACCACTAAGGGAGGATGAAGCACTCAAAGAACAAAGAAACAATGCTGACGTGACAAAGAGAAGAGAGAAAGTTACTAGAGTGGGACAACAGTTGGGGTCATTGAACAGGGTTCACTTGGCAGAAATAAGAGTCTGGAAAGGATATAGTATTTACCCTAATCACAGAAGTGAACCAGAAAGGGAGCAAGAGAAAATATCTCCACCTCTGCCTCCTTTTGCCCCCCGAACTCTTAGTATTGTCTCCCAGAGATTATCCCACTTGCAGTCAAAAATCAGGAGGGGCCAAACTGCAGCAGCACAGGCAGGAAGTCACTGCTGGGTGATTCCGGAGAAACTTGGGAGACCCAGCTGGGACGCGGAGATCTCCTGAATAGCGGGCATTCATGTGCCCTGAGATTCTGGCTGACTGGGAGGCTGGGGGAAGGATCATAGCACAGTAAAACCCCCTTAAAGCTATCTCTCTTTCTGTCTCATGTGAGATGTCAAATTGTCTTAAATTGAACAATATTATTTTCCCATGTCCTTCCCAAGTCTTCTGGGAGCTACTTAATCTCAGTAAATCACACCATTACTTAGCCATTTTCCAAAAAATACTACTTATCTCAGCAAACATTAATAAAGAGATACAGTGTAAAGAACTAAATCTAAAAAGAAAATTAAGATTTGGCCCATGCACACAAGGATATTAAACTCGTGGAGTAGAAGATTAATTTGTAAACACCAGGTAGAAATAAAATGTTAGTTTTATAGGCAATAAGATGGCCTAAAAAATTCTTCATGAAGGAATCCGACAAACCTTCATGAAGGCGATTTCTGCTATACGGCCTGTGTGTTCTCTGAAGAGACAGAGACACAAGAAACCACCCCCTAAGGGGGATGGCCATGCTGCAGTCCTTTCTCCTCCATTCTTCTCTCAGGATTTTTGCATGCACACACACACACACACACACACACACACATGGCTGGCAGAACTCAAACTGCAGTTGACTCTGTGGGAGTCCAGGGATGTAACCATGACACCACACGCTGGTCCAGAAAGATAATATTTGAAGCACAACTGGAAGGGTAACATTTTTTTTTTTTCTAGACAAGAGGAATGGAATGTCATCATAGTAAAACAACAACATAAACAAAAGCATAGTATAAAAGATCAATGTGTTTGGGCAAGGACAAATATATGTGGCTGTATTCAAGAAGTTTACAGTTCAAGCTGTCATTCTAGAAGGTCCTGGCTGTATTCAAGAAGATTGTTTACAGTTCAAGCTGTCATTCTAGAAGGTCATAAAAGCAAATGGAAACGTCTTCTAAATAGACTACACAGCGGGAAAATGCCTTGAATGTGGCACGGTTTGAGGAGTTGATGGAGCTGGAGGTCTTCAGGCTAGTGTTCTCTGGACTCTCGAGGAATATAAGGTGATGCTTATATCACATATGAATAATCCATCTCAATCTCTTATTGCCCAAAGGCATTCCCTCTCTCTCTCTCTTTTTATTCCTGTAGATCAAAGACATTCTGACATGTTGTGGTTAAAAAAAAAAATTGAGCTCCCTTGATTCCCCTTCCTTGCTGCCTCTTTTAAGTGAGTATGGTCTGTCGGCAGCCTCCAGCTGTCAAGCTACTCCTGGGTCTACCTTGGTTGTAGGAAAGAAGCTTCACCCAAGGTCATATCCTTCTTGAAGCAGTTGATACTCTGCAGTTCACTGAGGGTGGATTAGCTAATTTTGATCCAAGGCAGAAAAAAGATAAAAAAAAAAAAAGAAATTAATTCTTGCTTTGGAGTTTCCTACCACTAACTTAACTAAGGGTTTGTCAGGGCAGTATTGATTACGGCTAGTCCCTATATCCAATCTCTCTTCCTTCTCCTTCCTTTCAAAGAGATGGTTAACAAATCCATTGCACCTCAAACTCCACCTCACCTTCTGCTTCTAAGGAACTCAATCTCTTAAGCATTTCAATTTCATAATATATTTCACATTGTCAAGGATAGATTTCAATCAATGAATTTAATAAATAGTAGAAGCCCTACCAGTTGCTTGAGTCAAGAAATATGTAGGATTATCTCTTTTTTTTGGGGGCGAGGGGGAGGTTTTTGCTGTAGGGTGTGTGCACTCGCCAGACAGACAGAGAGAGACAGAGAGACAGAAAGCGAGAAATCACCCCACCAGGGGGGATGGCCATGCTGCAATCCCTTCTCCTCCATTCTCCTCTTGGGATCTTGGGCATGCACGCACACATGCCTGACTTGAGTTTAAGCCACCGGGTCTGGGACTTGAACCGTGGTCAACTACATGGGAGTCAAGCGACATAGCCATTACACTAACAGCTGGTCCCTAGGATTGTTTCTTCACTCACACATGGAGGTGCTATTTCCCTTGGTAGAAGATTCTCAGGGATTTTAATATCCAAGGATTTCAACTACTATCAAGTTTCAAAATCCATTTCTTCTCATTCTACTCGTTTGTTTCCATACAAATAATAAGGAAAATGGGAATTCAACTTGTATAATATTAATTTGCAACCAGTGTCATTAAATTGTGGGTCTAATTGTCATTACTCTCTGCTCAGTCATTAAGATGTGATTGTTTCAGAACCACAGTAATACCTTTCTGATTCTCTGTGATTGGTCAAACAGCTGAAGGCCCCAAGCTTGGCATTTTATTTTTTTCTGTTTCATCTTCTAGGATAATTTGAAACTGGCCTCCCACTCTGTTTTTAATACTATTATTCACATAATAAGGGGCAATTACTGTCTGGTCTTAACAGACAGTTTAACCCAAAAGATTGATAAATGTTCATTTAAATAATTTTGATATCAGTACATTCTGTAGATTGCCAATTTCCGATAAGTGTTTTCAGCAGTGAAATGGATTCCAGCCTACATTTAAAGATATGATTTCTGGAACTACTCTTAATGCCACTGACAGAAACAGAGGCATGGCAAAAGAGAGAGAGAGAGAGAGCAAGAGAGCAATAGAGAGAGAGAGAGGCATGGTTATTATTGCAGTAAAGGTGAGTAAGCATGGGAAATATTTGCATAGCTTTTAAAAAGCTACCCCACCACGTGCTGGAAAATCTAAGGGAACATAGACTGTCACAAAACTGAGAAGCTTAGAGCAAGCAAATGACTAAGCAGTTGTCACTTAGTGTCTGTAGGTCTGGGAAGTGTTCCCTGAGGCTCTGCTTAATTGAAAGTACTTGGATAATGTGTGCATGCGTGTTTGCGTAGGAGTGGGTCTGGGAGTCACTCTGTGTCTGGGTGCAGATGGCTGGAATTAGGAGGGCTGGTGTAGTAGAAGCTAATTCGTAACTACCTTTTGCTTTACAGAGATGCAGGCAGAATCTAGAGACCTGGAGAGACTCCTTTCTTACTTCCTCCCTCCTTGCTATCTCCCATGAGAACTTCTAATCAAACAAATGGAGAGACCTTGGGAAATGAAATTCAGAATGTATTCTCTCAGACCCAGCATCACAACGCAGCACTATTTAGAAGTAAGGGCTTGGGATTGAGAGAAAACAAATAAATAACTTGCTTAAAATGTAAACTTTTTTTTTTTTTCTGTATGGATTACAGTATAAACAGAAACACAAATACATGGGGTGGATTGCTGGAGGGATTGCAGCATGGCCATCCTCCCTGGGGAAGGAGTATGGTTTCTCACTTTCTCTCTCACTATCTCTCTCTCAGTCTCTCTCTAGCAAGCACACATGCCCTATGGCAAAAACCTAAAAAAAAAAAAAGTTAAGGGAATCAGCAGTTAGCATAATGGCTATGTCGCTGGACTCCTACGTAGTCGACCGTGGTTCGTGTCCCGGACCCGGTGGCTTAAAACTCACGCTGGGCGCATGTGCGTGCGTGCCCAAGATCCCGAGAGGAGAATGGAGGAGAAGGGATTGCGGCGTGACCATCCCCCCTGGGGGGTGATTTCTCGCTTTCTGTCTCTATGTCTCTGTCTGTCTGGCGAGCGCATGCGCCCTACAATGAAAATCTCTCAAAAAAAAAAAAAAGTTAACAAAGAAATAACATCCAATCAAAATATTATGAGAAATATCCATGTTTGAGTTTAAAAATTTTTGAACAATAGGTCTTAAAATTATTTTCTTTACAAGAAAACGGGCATACAAAAAAGATGATTGGCTAAAAGCATAATTCCTGCCAGTACGCCAATAGGTTCTTTTATTTACTTGTTTGTATAAATAATTTTATCAATACTTCCTTTTATCTGAACTGTGAATTACAGTTAGAATGGCTTTTCCTATTCCAATGTGAAAAGGAATTCAATCGAGCCCTCTTCAAATAGTTTTCATGCCATTTTTTATGTTTAAATGTTTGATCTACTGGTAATGTCTTGGTATCTAAAGCACAGATTTACAGGAAGTATAAAATGATGACATTGATTTTGGTGTTTCTACAACCCTGGGGCAATATCGTGTGATTCTATTTCTGAAATGGCTATCCGTTTATTGTTCTAACTCGTTCGGTCATTAGGTTTTCCTTTGACAAAGTGTACACACTATATATAAATGGAATTGAATTGTCCCTTTTAATCATCGCGTGTATGCTTGGCCCATGATTTCTCTACTGTGTAAAATCAAGTCAGAGCCTTAGGTCAGGAGTTGAAATCAAGACACAGATTTAGCCTTGAGCTCACAGTCACGCTCTTTCTTTTCACAGCCAGAAAACTGGCCATCAAACCATTTAAAGCTGAAAATAAAATCCTCATCATTCCTTTCCATTATGAATATAATAAACATGTGTTAGCAAAATTTCTATAATTAATTAGATTTCCCTCTCTAGGGA